>NW_023607046.1:0-40001 GCF_013339745.2 Dermacentor silvarum | reverse complement strand
ATCGAGGGGTAGCACGTGGGCTAACACTTTCATTTTTTATGCTTGGATGAACGGCTAGACCGGACGAAACAAATTGCGCGCGCGAGGGTAACTTCAGTGGATTTTGAGTGCTGCCCGATTGATCCGTGTTGACGTCATCCACGTCCTGCACAAGGAACCTTCATGTTAGCGAAGCCTGGTATACTTATCACTTTAATGTGAAATAATGATTTTTTTTTCGCGCTTTGAGATTTACGCACACTACGAACGAAACTTTAGCGGAGGCAGAGGAATGCCAAGCCGCCGGAGCCGCTAAGCTGGGACCGCTGGCCGCGGCGCCCTCTATCTGCTCGCAGCAGAGCTACTCGGTGCGCCCGCGCGCGGCCGAACATAATCTGGACGCTCGCTCGCGCGCAGTGTCAACACCTAAATATTCTTCCACCGTGATCATGTCTTTAGGTAAATTTGGAGTGTTTATGTGTTTGGAGCCAGAGATGTTACCTGGAAAACAGTACATGTTGGCGAAGGGCAATTACTATTCATTAAAAAGAGGCGCACCAGTCAGGATCCACATTTGGTGATCTGTATGGTGTGACCGGAGCTGCAGAAACTTTTCCGTCAAATCGCCTACACATTTGCCTGCACTGACAGAATCTAATAGTTTTTTTTTGTTTTTGATGGAGTATATAGGGGCATATGCCGCAAGCTTAACGTTGGTGAATTGCGATAGTCGACGCCAATAATGTTGCAACGTGATAAGTGCGGCACTGTGAGAGTTGCCAAAAAGCAGAAACAAGACTTTTCACGGCTATAGCGGGTAAACCTTCATTATGAAGTTATGACAGTGGGCTGGTAATCTTTTTAGCTAATATAATGTGCTTAATACATTGCGCTGTGGCTCCAAACGGAAGCAGCATTAGCATCAACGGCAGCAAATACAAAGGCAAATGCATGACTCGGTAAGAATTTCTTGAACAAATATAAAGACACCACAAGCACGAAAGGTATTGAGTATCAGCACTTTCATTTTAGGATGGTCAGAGAGTTACTCGCAATTTACAATAGACTGCTATTTACAAATTTAGTCGAATCTAAAATTTAAATAACATTAAATGTCAACGTAACACCTTACTGTGCAGAAAGGTGCAACTGCGGTAGCGAGTTTTAGCACAAGGCTTTGTAAAGTCGGGCTAAAGAAGCAAGGAAAGAGGGGGACAGTACCTTTAACCACGCGATAACCGAAAACCGGCTGGAATGCGCAATCAGTGTGGGTTAATGTTAGACATTCGTGCTGAATACATCAACGTCTAACATGAACGCATAAGCGCTGAAGAAAACTTATCATTACTATTTAAACGTAAAGCCTGACTCACGTGGCTGTTATACACCGCGTCCCGTCACTGTCACGGCACTTGTTTGCGCTACGAGAGAGCGTCTTTTCCTCGCTTTCTCTTTAAAAATGCTTTAAGGTCGCCGCCGTACCAATTTTTAGGAGAAAGTGGCGCGGAAACGCTCACCCGTGGCGCAGTGCGGCGTAGCGATGGTAATAGGACGGGGTGGATAACGACTGCGTGAATTGGGCCTAACTGTGCCACACGACACCGATATGAGCTGGATGAACAGAAATAACGAGCTAGCCAGCGTTTCGATAGGTGGACTTTATCTACGTGGACCTGTCTAGCCAACATTCCGATAGGTGGACCTATGTAGGCCCACCTATCGGAACGTTGCCCAGCCTGTCAGAGCCGCCTTCCCACTCTTCCATCCAATTTTTATCCCACAGTATGTTTCCATTGGTCCAACCCCCTTCTTGACTTCGGATGAAACTAATAGAGGTTCTCCGTTTCGACGAACCGTTTCTTCTATCTGTATTTTTCCTTTGCGCAGACAAGCCAGAAGTGAGCATCAAGCTGGGCACTGGTCTCCACGCCAGCCGCATCACGGAGGGAGTGGACGTGTACATGGAGTGCTCCGTCCTCGTCAATTCGAGAATTACTGACGTCAAGTGGAGCCGCGACGGCCAAGAGCTGGACGCGGACCTAACCGAAGGCATTGTAATCACTTCTCGCTACTTGGTGATCCGCCGGGTGACACCCGACCACACCGGAAGCTACACGTGCCGGGTAACCAGCACCCGCGGCGACACCGTCGAGAGCACGCCGCTTCATATCCGCGTCAGATGTAAGGAGCAAGTCACCCACTGCGGTGCTTCAGTGGCAATGGCGTTCGGTTGCACAGCACGAGGTCGCGGGTTCGGGTACCGACCCTGGTGACCTTAATTTAATGCCGGCAAAGTGCAGAAATGCTGAGGCGCTTATATCTATCTTGTTGCTAACGAGCCGCAGATTTCTAAACTTAATCCGGAACCCTCCGCCAGGACATGTTTGACGGACCCAGTGTTATCCTAGCGCGCTAAACGCCACCAATCAATCAATATCAATCAATCAATCATCGATTCAATCAATCAAGTAGCAAATTTCTGAACGCCTTAGGGCGGCCGACTGCTGAGCAAACTAGACAGCACATTGATTAGACTCCAGGAAGAAAACGTGTCATTATGACTACTTTAGCGGGCCCAGTTGTAGGTCCAACATATTCCAACATATTCTGGATTGCTGTCAAACTTTTTAATCGAAAATTTTCATTAACGTGAAGAGCAAACAGAGATAACATGCTCCATTTGCGGGTAGGAAAACTCTTGAAAATGGAGCTGAATCCAAGGAAAGCAGTTTTCTAGGGGAAATAATATGGTTCGTGTAACGCTAATGATTTTAGGCGTGTGCCGTTCACTGGCAGAGATAAATATCGTAAAGCAATCAACCCAGAAAAACCTCGGTTCTGTGATTAATTCCCCCAGCCTCAGACAAATTTTTCTTTAACTTCGAAGCATCCTTTCTGTGAAACGCGCATATACGAGTTTCCTTTGTATGCCTGTGTGCCAGGACAATGTCCTTGTTTGATTAAACAAACCGTATGTAAGGCTAGTTGATCATATCTTTATATGATTGACGTGGTTGCTCGTTGTTGAGGTGCCCCTAATGTTGGAAACTAAACGGATAACTTCTAACTGCTAATGAAACAATGTTTAGTTATCGGCTTTAACCACCTGGTATTCATATTAATCGTCAAATGTATTAGGTTCTTTATTGATACAATTGAAGTGATTTAACATATTCGAACCGCACGTCACTAATGTGAAAAAATCAGATAAAAAGAATATGCTGATCTACTCTGACCACCTGCAGCGTTTTCAATTTTTTATCCAGACCCTCCCAGGTGCGATTCCGAGGAAGATCGCGTCTTGCGTGTTGAGAAAGACGCCGCCATCAATGTGACCTGCAACGTGCGAGCTGATCCTAGCGAAGGCCTGCGCTATTCCTGGCTCGCGGAGAACGCAACGGCGAGTAAAAGCCAGCCTACCCGGCCCAAGCAAGTGGATGTGCCGCTAGTCACTGCCTCGAACCGCCTGGAAATCATCGCCAACGCTTCGCTCTTGAATGCCGCACTCGCTTGCTGGGCCGAGAACGCCGTGGGAACTCAGAAGAGACGCTGTCGATTCAAGTTCGTATACAAGGGTACGTACTTAAGCAGTCATTCGTAACCTATTTCTCGAGTCACATATCTTTTTAATGCGTAAGCATTAGGAGTGTCGAAGCGAAAAAAAATTGTATATGTGGGCAGTGTGGTAAGCCGGTCACGTGATAGAGGTAGAGAGGGAATGGCAGAGCTTAGAAGAGCGTCTATATACAGGGTGTTTCAGAGAACACTTTCAAAATTTTTTAAAGGTTGATGAGCTGGTATGCTCGAAAAGGCGGACATTATTTGAACTAAAACTTGAAATGCATAATCAAATAATTAACAAAGATTCACTAAGTAAGATTCTAACCAATTACTTTATGGCCCATATTGCAATTTACAAATTCTGGCCACGGAGTTCGCAACGCGGATCTATTGGAACGAATTCTCAAGATGACACCACTTTCTAGATATTAATTTCCGAATTCCACTTACTTTTGGGCTTCAATGCATAAAACGATGTTTCTTAAGAAAGTAACTGGAACGCCAATGCATCTGCCCGCAAAGTTCGGGAATTAATGTCTAAAAACTGGTGTGCGGATGTCAGGTCAGCCACACTTAATTTCCCCGATGCTTTCCTTGGCTTCATTTTCTGTTGGCTGTATATGGTCATTATTAATAAAAACGGAGCCTCTTGGTTCCCCTTCTCTGGGGGTCTCGAATCTGGCAGCCTTGATGTCATTAGGTAGCATGCGAGGGTTTATTGGCCACGGGCCTGCTCTCCCAAGATCACGTGTTACGTGACACCTTTGGGCTTAAAAGGATGTTCCACATCCGCTCACCATGGTTCTAAGTGGCGCTGGCTAGCACTCCTAGGGCTAGATCTAGTAAACATAGATACCCAAGTTAGTGGACGAATTGATGGCCGTCACTGTAGCACAATTGATAGTGCAACGCACGCATAATGCGTAGGTTGCGGGTTCGGCTCCCGCCGGCAACAAGTTATCTTATCGTCCACTTTGATTTTCCTTTCCTTCATTATTTTCTACATTTCAATTTCCACCACACTTAATTTCTCCGATGCTTGCCTACGCTTCATTGTCTGTTGGCTTTATATGGTCATTATTAACAAAAGTCGAGCCCCACGGTTCCCCTTGTTCTCTCGTTTATATATATATATATATATATATATATATGACCTTGAAAAAGGTCGGTCCACCGACCGAAACTGTTGGGTAAATAATAAACATAAGATAACCGCGAAGTTGTGTTTCTGATTTTCCTATATATATATATGAACGAGAAGAAAGGGAACCGAGGGGCCCGATTTTTATTAATCATATCATAAGAAGCCAACAAACATTGACACCAAGAACAACATAGGAGAAATTACTCGCACACACTAATTGAATTAAAGAAATGATAATTAATGGAAATGAAAACGGATGAAAAAACAACTGTCCGCAGGTGGGGAACGAACCCACGTCTTCGCATTACGCGTGCGATGCTCACACCATTGAGCTACCGCGGAACCGTTTTCCCATCCGCTTTCTGAGGTATTTATGTTTTACAACTAGAACTAACTCTGGGAGTGTTAGCCAGCGCCACCACTCACAAGCCTAGGGACGGATGTGGAACATCCTTTCTGCCGCAGGCGTCACGAGCACGTGATCTTTTTGGGTGATGGCAGCTGGTCAATAAACCCACATATGCTCCCTGAAGGCATCAATGTTGCCGGATTCGAGCCCTCGTTATGTTAGTAACGAGAAGAAAGGGAACCGAGGGGCCCGATTTTTATTAATCATATCATAAGAAGCCAACAAACATTGCCACCAAGAACAACATAGGGGAAATTACTCGCACACACTAATTGAATTAAAGAAATGATAATTAATGGAAATGAAAACGGATGAAAAAACATCTGTCCGCAGGTGGGGAACGAACCCATGTGGCTTCTTATGATATATATATATATATATATATATATATATATATATATATATATATATATATATATATATATATATATATATGGCAACCGATGGTGGTTTGCACCAGACTACCGTCATTTGAACTTCATTCCTCAAAGAGCCAGGAAGTGTGTCGATTGAGTTTTTGAACAACAGTTTGTAATGTGGTGAACACGGTGTACATCATAAATGCGGGACCTCAAAGTGGTGCGCCTTAATGCTCACGCATTTATCTCGCACTTACCGCTAAATCGACATTATATATTATACCGGCCTTCCTTATTCTTCCCGCTGCCTGTAGATTTAAACTGTTTTCCGACGAAACTTTAGTAATAAGATCAAACCCTTCAGTAATTGCGAGTATTTGCAAACATTTAGAGGAAAAAAGCAGGTATAACGAATTTGCGCTGGTGTATACACTTTGTACAGCAAGATTATTGTTATGACGGTGACAAGAACTTTAATTGCTCCTGAGAAACTCTGGTCAGGGGGAGCCGAAGGCTTCCTCAGGTCAAGTCGGTGGCTCTGCCCACGATGGCACCGGCAGGCGAAATCCCGTTATGATGTCGTGGGCCCTCTGGACGGCTAGGAGCTGGATGTGGTGGTGGGCGCTTCTGAGGAATTCCTGCCACTGTTCTGTGGCAAGTATAGAGTTTGGTATGGCTGGGCACAGCCAGAGCATATGATCAAAAGCGCATGAATTGGCTCCGTATTTGGGGCATGACTGCGGGAAGTCTGGGTCTATCCTGCTAAGGGACCGCGCAGTGGGGTGTTTGTAGCAATCTGAGCGTGCTAGCTTGTGGTTTGCGTAGTTTTGGGTGAGGAGGAGAGAACCACTTCCTTTCTAAGCGGTAGTGTGAGGCGATTTTGTGAAAGGTGCACAATGGGTCTTTCTGGATACAAGCCTCGTTACAAGCATGGCCGTTCACGGCTGCGTGGGTCGAGAAATCGCGCGCCAGCCGTTGAGCCCATTCGTTGGGGTTGCAGCCGTGCGGTTGGACCGAGTGCCACAGCTCTGCCAGGAACCATGAAATGTGGAAATATGCTTCCGTGCCGATTTGGCCGAAATTAGTGAACGTGTTGATCGCAATACTATTCGCCCATTTCGATACGCGTGCCGCCGAAAAGGACCTAATGGCTGTACGGGAGTCCGAGAAGACGAACAGGGGAGAATGTGCGCTGCGTATGGCCAGGGCGATAGCCGCCTCCTCCGCCTCGTGAGCAGAATTGGAGCGCACAGAGGCCGGATTCACCAGATTGCCTTTCGCATTCACTACCGATAGGACGAACGCGTCTCCGCTGTCGTATCTAGCGGCGTCTACGAATAGAGCGTGTAGTCCATGTGGAGTGATCTGTTTGAGGATTGCCTGAGCTCTCGCGCGTCTCCTACCCTCGTTGTGTACTGGGTGAATGTTGCGTGGAATCGGGTCTTCCTTGATAAGGGAACTAACGTTTTTAGATAGACAGACTTTATCCGCCAGGTCGTGCCTGGGCCGAATGCCCGCCTAGTCTAGTATTTAAACTCCTGCCCTGCTGGACGATAGTCTATAAGCCTGCACCACCGAGTGGGCTTCTATAATTTCGTCTATCGTGTTTGGAGCCCTAGCTTCAGTAGCCGTTCCGTGCTCGTGGACTGGGGAAGTCCCAGCACAGGTTGCTTTATTAACCACAAAACTTTAACGATCCTATTCTGAACCGCTTCCTTTTCTCCTTTCTTCAGTGGTATAAACGGTGCTCCAGCGGCGTTATCATCAGGACTGGCCGGTCGTGGACGGCGAATGATAAAAAAGGAACAGAAATGAGTGAACGAACCATTTACCTTATAGTGGCCCTGGATAATTAGCCCTACTCCTTAGGGTCCACATACCCTAAGGCAACTCGCTAACTCAACCTCAGTAACAATGAAAGTCGTAGCTGTTTCGTGAAGTCTTTGATCATTGATATCACTAATCAACATTATGTCGTTGCTATACAATGGAATTAGTAGGAATAAATAGAAACAGCGTCGATATCTCGTCTGCGCAGGCGAAGCTTCGCCTGGCCTGACGTGCACCGTCGGCAATTACACCGACAGCTCGTTCTCGCTTACCTGTTTCACACCTCTCGTCAACGGCACGACGATGACGTCAACTAGACTCAGGCAAAAACAGCGACTTCGAGTACAGGTGATTGACACCAGGAGGGGCAACCGGCCTGAACGGAGTTTCTGGAGCACGGACCTGGGTCCAATACTCGTCAACCGACTCCGCTCTGCCACGGACTACTTGGTAGTGGTTCGAATGCCTCCGGATGCGAACTTCCGGACCTACGTGCGCACCCTGGGCCCAGCCGAAACCCTCATTGGTCAAGGAGGTGAGACCGGGACGATGAACACGTGACGCGCTAATTTATTTCTATTCGGCCCGCAGGCTTCTTACAACGTGTAAAACAATACACTGAAGTAGTGCATCGTCGAATCCGCTTCGAACCTGACAACAATGTGTGAACTTGAGTGCTTGCATTCTTTTGCAGCAGTGTACTTGTCGTGTTATGGTTTCTAATGGACGTTAAAGCATTTCACATAAAACTTAAGACCCCGATGCGAGACTGCGCCATCAAAGCTGTCCTGTTTCTCTGTCGAAAGTGTTCTAAATTGTTTCGGCGGGAGTAGACGCGCCAGCTATTCGCCTGGCTGGTGCATTTTCATTTTCTTTAGTAGCGGTGGAAAGTGATGCTTTCATGTGGATGACGTTGTGTTAAAGCGTGATGAATCGCGTTACTTTCAATAAAGCTAGCGGCAGTGTAATATACATAAAAAGTAAAAAGTTAAAATGAAAGTGAAAGCTCTTTATTGAAATGCGGACAATTGTGCCGGCGTCTATGTAGGCGACTAAATGTTACTTTGCATGGAGAAGGAAGTCTCGGAGAGAAAGGTCCTATGAGGAGGAGGGCTAAGAAAAAGAAAGGTTAAACCCAGTGTCGACGCTAAAGAAGACAAGGCTGACGTACGCTGTCGTTGAAATGGTTCGATGATTAAAGGTTGGTTATATCTTTCTATTCAGTGTTTTTCTGTCTCTTTCTCATAATAATTTTTCACTCATTTCACATCTTATTCGTATCGTATTTCACGCGCAATTAAGCCGACCTTAACTTCTTTAGAGTCGACACTTGGCTGACCGTCTCATCTCTTGACCAAAAATCCAGGCGAGCCGACCGTTGAGATAGTAAAGTCTATGGTGCAATGCGGTTAATTTTCGACTATATTGACACTAATTACGTCCGCAAGGCTAATTTTCACCTGCTCTGAGACTAACGGACACTTTTTGTGGAACCGCCAAAGACACCTTCCAGTTACCATTACCTCGGGTAAGCCCTGCTTAGTCCAAGCGACCTCGCTTCATTTCTCAAAAGCGTGCCATACGGCCGCTTTCCATCAACATGCCTATAACTACGGCAGTGCACCCAATAGAAGGATATAGTGCAATGTGATTAACTTTGGACTATGTACACCGGGAGCGTTACCGTATACTGGTTACCACGATTGCGCACACGCGGAGTTAAGCAGGTTCCGGTATATGTTTACTGGGAAGCACCGCCATGTAGCTTGTTTTCGCAACCTGGCAGCTTACAGGCTGCCTGCTTCGATTCTAATTATCCCGTGATGGTTGCTCTTCTTCGTGACAGCAAAAAATAAACGGTAAAATCGGCAATCGCTTAGTGTAATCTCACATCGAGGACCAAGTATAACCGTTCTGTTGTTATTACTGAGATCGGCTGTTTGTTTCGACATTGCTAGGCCTAGAGGGACGCCATCGACGCGGATAAATGCGTGTTGTTTTCCATCTAACAGATTGCGCCACCTGACTGTGCAGCGTAGATTGATGCTAAATACTGTGGCATCATGTGTTAGACGGAAGTCTATAGGCTTTTCCGCGTCCATTGCCTTCGATATCGAGAAGCGAGAGGGCGCGCCGCCACTCTGGGTGTAGCTGCATCAAAAGAAATAACCACACAAACAAGTGGGCCGTACGACGGCTTTGCCTCAACATGCCTAAAACGACAGCGGTGCACCCTTTACAGGGATATAGTCTAATGTGGTTAATTTTAGACTATATTGGCGCTAATTACATTTTACCTAATCGGCGACTAAATCTCACTACTTGTGGGCACTGCCGAAGCCAGTTTCCAGTCATCATTGCCTCGCGCGATCCCTGCCAAGTCCAAACGAACTCGCCATATTTCCCAAAAGTGTGCTCTATGGTGGCTTTGCCTCAACATATATGTAACTACGGCGGTGCCCTCTTTTAATTTTACCTGCTATACTACTAATTCTCGCTTTTTGTTTTTTTAGACCTATGTTTTGGTACCTCTTGCAACTCGCAGCTTTTAGAGGCGCGAAAGTGTTGCAAGATACCAAGATCTCAGATATTCCAAACCCTTGTGAAGTCAGCTAAGACGCTTTGTCTTCAAAACAAGAAATCTATGATCGGGGTATGTACAGCTAAGGCAAAGGTGATGGTGTTGATGTAAACAAGCTAGAGCTTGCGAATGAACCCAATATCTTGAAGGAATATCAAAAGAAATCTTAAAGCTTGACATTGCTTTCAAAGCCAGGACCTAGTATTCTTGCAAGATATAATGGTTCTTAGGAAGCATAACCGATTGTACTGAAATAACCAGTTTTATTATCTTCTGTAACCTAGACAACCCGACAAACTTTCTTCACGGTTTCTAACGCACCATGGTTATCACGGTTGGTGGTCGGCCCAAGGTGGCACAGGCACAATAACCCAAGCTTCAAACCATTTTTAAGATAAGACGCTGAGGTATGGCGAACACGAAGCCTTCTAAACGACTCTCTCTGAGTGGTTATCCTCAGATTAACCTGACTTGAAATTATCATATGTCATATTTCTCTGGCTTATCCCAGGGATGTCTGAGGAACTCAAGTTAATAACGTTTCGATCGATTTTTTCATTCATAACTATCTCGCCCGCAGATATCAAGAGGAATACTCATGGCGGACGCTGGACACTTGCCCTGACCGTCGTGGTGCTAGCGTGCAGCCTCGCTATCACTCTGATGGCACTGATTGGCATCTACTGCACGCACTCCCACAGGAGTGCGTGCAGTAGGAGGAAGCGACGGAAGCCACCGGACAAGCATTACAAAAGCGACGCCACTTTCACTGGGCGTGAAGACGCTGACTGTGTGCACATTCGGGACCACAAGGCCTACCTCGCCACGACGGATAGCTGCTGACAGCGCAGAGCTCACGCGCTGTGTACAGTATACCGAACATATGTCGACAACTATCGATAACAGAGATTTCGTGATGCTGAATGCGGTGTGGTGATGCGCGGCTGACATAAGGAAGGAGCTTCGTTGGCTGACATTAGACAGTTTTGGCTCGACCTTCCACATATTACCGCTTATGGAATACAATGTTACCGAAACCGTATGCGGCAGTGGCAACCCGGGTAGCGACACCCTTTGACGGTTTGTCCAAAGGTAAAGCATGATAAGTTTTTAGCGACATGGGTGTTCTTGTCGAAAAAAAAATTACCCACGTGGTAATATTGCTTTCTTGTGGACTAGTTGGTTATGTCCAAGTGCTATGTCCTGTCCCCTTTTTCTTTTCTTGTGCATCTGGCGCGGCACGGCTATAATTCAGGCGTGTTAATGACTGCGTCGCTGCCGAATCTTCATACCAGCAACTAAATGTGATATGACTGGTCAGAGCAGTAGAGCCTCTGTGTCCTCTAGTTAAATTCTACTCCATAAGAGGGCGCAACCAAGTCGGCTGCTGAAGTCCATGTCTCCGGCAAATTGTGAAGCGTGAAGGCGTTTTACGAACAATCTAAATCACTCTAGTATCTCGCGATAACGGCGACAGAGGTCTCATGGTCCGTACGTGAAGTTTGCGAGCAGTAAACCGACTGTTTTTCCATATTAGGTATTTTAATTAAGTCGATTTAAGTACGTGTATCTTAGGGGCTGCTGCGTTGCTTGAAGGAAGCCGGATTCTGCGACAGAATTTGACGGCGTGACATGGGGCTCACTGTGACGCTGTATGTCTCTGTGTGTGACACTGAGACTGTTCATGAGTGTGTGACGCTTTGACATACTTTGTCAAGACGATAGACTGACACAATAGTCTGGATGGTTCCTTCCTTCCTTTTTCTTCCCCATTTCATTTAATTTTCTGTCAGCTCTCGTATCACGTCAGCAAGCGCTAGCCTGTGGGAGAAATTGTCTAGAAAACCTTCCTTTGTTTCCTTGTCTTTGATTTCTCTGTTTATGTTCCAGGTTATGCATGTCACTACTTGACTGGGAAACACATAAATTAAAAGCACAAACAAAATGAGAATCAAGAACTCGAGATCTGCGCTCACCGCTATACCCAAGCCTTGTGTAGTCTTTATTTCTCTGTTATACACGCTTGCTTCAATTTTTACAGCGAAGCTGTATACCTCTACCAGCGCAGGAAATTTTCGTGTCGGCGTAAGCAAAAAACGCCCGAGAAAAAATTGAATACAAACAGCATGTCTCCTTGAGTGCATACAGCTTAGCACTCGTTTTCAAAAGAGAAACCACAAAACAAGCATCAAAACCACATGATGGATGATAAGGCGCGTGTGAACAAGGGTAACATCCTCCGACGCGTTCCGGTGAAGATTAGGTTTCCAGCAGCTTCGAAAGTGGTTGACGTCATTCAAAACCCTCGTGAAACCAGTGCCTCTGGTTTAACTCTTTGTAGAGCCACGTGTGTTAATTCAAGTGACGTCACAATGGGTAATCGTTGTGGGTGTCGTTTACAGCTTTCCTTCTCCCGCGTGTGTTTCCCGGTAAAGATTACGGTTGCGTAAGCTACTCCGAGCGGAAAAGTACCCAAAGGATATAAATCACGTAGTGACGTCACCACGGTCTAGAAACTCATTCAGTTCATTCAAGGCTACCATGGGTAGACCACGAAAAGTAAAGACGCCAGAAGAAAAGCGTGAATATAATATCGTTGTGAGGTAATAAAGGGTGTGGTTAAGTACATTTCACTTGTCTCTGATTTCACTCTTTGTAGAGCCCCGCGTGTGAATTCAAGTGACGTCACAATGGATAATCGTTGTGGGTGTCGTTTACAGCTTCGCTGTCCAACCACCTTCACAGCGTGGATTGGAGCCAGTTCTTTGTGGTTGTTACACGTGTGTGGAGGAAACACGCATTTCGTGGAGGTAGATGTTCAGTACCGAAAGCCCGAGAAGACAAAGAGGTTATCTGGAAACAGTTGCGCCTTCCCAACCATCAGAACTCTGAATCACCCGATGCGTTACAGAGATCTACCCAAGGCGTCTACACGATTCTTTCCTTTGCTGAGACGAGTCAATACTAGTATACGTGAAGACTGCCCCGATGCTTCGGCTTACCCCCGCAATGAAAAAATACGCCTTAACTTGAAGCCGATGCTTGATCTAAATGACGCATGGAGTGAACGCACCGAATACGATCATTGCGTTTCTTTCGGCGCGTTCACGTCCGGTTTCATCTAGATCAAGTCAAGCATGGGCTTCAAATTCAGGCGTATTTTTTCATTGTGGGGGTAAGCCGAAGCATCGGGCCCGGCCGCTACATAAAAAATGGTGCGGCCTGCTGCGTGGCGCCGAAACGGCGTCTCAGGCCTAGTTCTCCTCGCGCCCGCTCTGGCGCCACTACTCTAGTAAGCCGTTCACGGAGAAGGGCTTCCACAGCTGCGTTGTTACGCGCGACAGTGACTCTAATCAGGCCGTAAATAACGCGTTTTATAGTTGCATATTACAGGTTGAATATTGAAGTTGGTATTAGAAGTGCCGATTACCCTACATATGTGGAAAGTCGGCCCTAGGAGTGCCAATCTTTTGTAGAATGGGCCTCAATGCTCCCCATGAAGGCTGCCCGCTCGAGTCACCTAAAATGCAAAGAAGTGCTCTATTACGAATAATCGGGAGTGGATGTACGTGTTTCTTCAAGACGAAGCAGTGAGTGATGCAGGCACTGAGGAGGGTGGCCAAAGGGCCCTGACGCCTTTTGTCCTGAAATACAACTTTTCCTCTGTCTCTCTGGTCTCTGCAATCTGACAAGTGCGGAAGGCTGGGCAGGTTAGTAAAGATGCATGACTTGAAATTAGTAGCGCGTAAAGAAACGGTGGCAAAATAAGACACGCAGAAATGACAAGCGCTTGTTCTGTGTACGTTTCTTCCTTCTGCCTTCGGTTTTTTTTACGCGCTGCTGATCTTACATCTTGCCTGTGTTTCTGATATTCTTTTTTTTTTGCATGTACTGTGGATAACCGGGAAACACAGTCGGGACCGCAGTCGGAAGCAAAAGCCTAATCTTTGTGTTCTCTTTATAAAATAAGATGCGCAGAAATGACAAGTGCTAGTTCTGCGTACGTTTCTTCCTTCTACCTCCTTTTTTTACATGCTGCTCATCTTACATTTTGCCCGTGTTTCTGATATTCTTTTTTATGCTTAATTCTCAGTAAAATATCAGCGACCTGTCTGTCTCAGTAAAATATCAGCGACCTGTCGCTTGGCTCCCACTTGCTTCCCTTCCCTGACGGCCCTTGGCGAGAAATATTCTTCAGCCACGCTTCCCGATGCCGTTGATCGCAGGGGAATTCGTGGTACTTCACAGTAGCGTCTCTTCTCGCGTTCGAGTTGCACAGCGGCACACAACAGCTTCGCGGCATCACACCGCTAGAAAAAACCGGCTGCCACACACGCGCACACCAAAGAACCGTACTCAAGCACAGGAAACATGAGGCAAGCTGATCACACACACTATGCCACAAAAAAGCACAAGATAAGATGCACGAAAAAGCACACCAACACGAATAAATCCTGAGGCAAGCACATTGTAGCACGAACCGGCGTCTGCCTTGCGTACCGGAGCAGTGGCGTCCTTACTAAAAACAGCGGCCGCAACTGTCAACTCAGCCGAGAGGCGCTCGCCCATTGACGGTGACGCAACGCAGCAGGCCGCACATTTTTTTAAATGTAGCGGCCGTACATCGGGGCAGGCTTCACGTCGCCGTTGTTCGGTGTCCCTAACGGCTGTCGCTGGAAATGTGAAAAAAAAAATGTCACAGTTTCGCCCTAAGGGCGAAGCAATGAATGCGATAGCAACACAGCAATGTCATACGAAGTAAGGTGAGGGGCTTTGGTAGCAACAACACGCAGAACTGTTGTCGACGCCATCGGCGTTTTGCCCGCGTTAGCTCAAAATGCGTGCGGCGTTGGTGACTGTTGCTGGAGCCTCTGATATAAATAGGCACTTGGTGCCGCAGCTAAACGTCGCCTCCCTTCCCTCCCCCTCCCCTACGGCCTCTCGCGCGTCCGAAGAAGGCGCGTTTGCTCTGCATATATGGTGATTGTAAAGGAGAAAAGAGACGCCTACTTCTGCAGCCCTTAAGCGAGCACGGCGCAGAACGCGCGTTTGTTCTCCGCCGTGCGTTCACTCCCCGTGAAAGACGCGCCCCTCGCGCCCTTTCACTCGCACATACAGCGTTCGGCGCGCGGCGACGATTTCATCTCCAAATGACGTCATACGGAACCTCACGGCGACGGCGACGGCGACGGCGACGCCGACGGCGACGGCGACGCCGACGGCAGAAATCTGCTTTTGAGTGTCCATATAATTGCTATCGCAATAAAAAAAATAGTACCGGGTTCCCGCCGGAATTGAACCCGGTCCCGCTGCGCAAAGTCAGATACTCCACCACTGAGCCACGCAAGCACTTGATATCAGGCAGCGGAAAAATGCCCGTAAGCGCGCCCTAGCGAGGAGGCGCACAATCAACGCGATCCCGAGCCTCCTCCAGTATGGTGGCGCCATATAGCTAAGGCGCCTACAAACGCAGCGTGTCCGACATGTAAGTTGCATATAGTAGTTGCATGCTGCATGTAACTGGACCTGGTTAACTCAAGAAGCAGGCTAGGTGACTATTTGTGACCAGCCCGTTTTGAAGATTCCAATACACAGTCATCATCACCATCATCAACAACAACGCACCGTGCCACCGGTCAAGGGATGTGAGATGTGCGCCACGTATTCTGGATACCTCTTCGGCACACGTTACGGCGACTCCTCCTATGGTACGAACCATGCTGAAGAAGCGAATCGTAGAGCTACGTGCGCGACTAAAACCAGGCATCATCGGGCTCATCAGACTGCTGTGCAGAGAGCATTACAAACCGCAGTTCGCCGTCGACGCCGGTCGGACAGTTCCGATCGTTCTCGTCAAAACGAGGCGAAGAGACTTTGCCACTAAGCCCCTGTTGTGCGTGGGGGCGAAATTGGAGGTACTCTTGAACCGCTCCACCAGCTTACGCTGTGACTGTGCTGCGTGTGCCGCGTAGGCCTGTGACTTTTTCTCATCCCCGGCGATAGCTGCTACGGACACCGGACACAGGCGCTCGAGGCAGCGGCGGACACCTTGGCCAGCCGAAACCGCTATTGCAATGAGCAAATAATAGCTTACGCTGTAAAACACATCTATAGGCTATACATTCAGCTTTCCACTCCTAAACCAAGATTTTAAGGTACAAACTATATCGTAGCATATATGGTATGCGTGGGTGTGCGTGTGTGTTTGTGTGTGTATGTGCGTGTGTGTGTGTTTGTATGTAGGTATATGTGTGCGTGTGTCTATATCTATGTGTGTTTGTATGGATTTATGTATGTATGTTAAATTCTGAGGTTAGTAGAAGCGCAGCGGTGCACGGGCGCCCAAGAGACGGCCTTTGGAGTCGGGCGGTCGGGTAAATCCTTTGTTTCCGCGTTGGTGAAGGGGTCGAAAGCGCATAATGCTGGCGAGGTCGCCAGGTAGGCGGTTTGACTCTGTCGATAGCCACGACTTCTTCACGTCCGTAGAGCTCTATGGCCACAGTTTTTTTCTGTCCGGCTGAGCACCTTGAAAGGGCCGTCGTAGGGAGGCGTAAGGGAAGGTCGGACGCCTTCACGCCGCACGAAAACGTGACTCGCTGTAGGCATGTCCTTGCTGACAAAAACGCCAGTCGACGATGCATCCCGGCTAGGGCAAGGACGCAGGCGTGAAAAGAGGAAGCAGAGCTGTTGAACGTAACTGTCCGGATCGGGCGTGACGACAGTAGCTGGCGTGAAAAATTCACTAGGCATACGCAACGTTGTGTCATAGACCAACTCAGCAGTTGTGCAGCCAAGATCCTCCTTGAAAGACGAGCGCACGCCAAGCAGGACGAGAGGTAGATCTTCAGCCCAGGAAGCGCGAGCCTGGCGCCCCATCAAGGCAGGTTTAAGTTGACGACTGAAGGCGTTCGACCATTCCATTGGCCGATGAGTGGTACGCGGTAGTACAGACATGGCGGACGCCAAGCAGGCACGTGAGTTCGTGGAAGAGATCGGATTCAAACAGTCGGCCGCGATCGGTGGTAACAACCCTGGGGCATCCGAAGCGTGAGATCCAGCCACTGACAAACGCGGAAGCAACGGTAAGTGTCGTTACGTCGGTGAGAGGAAACGCCTCAGGCAAGCGGGTGTAACGGTCCACACAAGTGAGGATGTAGCGAGCACCTCTGGATGGTGGGAGTGGGCCCACGATATTGATGTGAACGTGATCGAACCGAGCGTCGGGTGGGCGAAAGGAGTGAATTGGCAATTTCGTGTGTCGTGGCGTCTTGGAGCGTTGACAGTGAAGGCATTCACATCCCCAGCGGCGCACGTCAAAGTTCACACTCAGCCACACAAAGCGGGTCGTAATCACACGCTGCGTAGCACGAACTCCGGGATGACTTGCCCCGTGAAGTTTGTCGATTATTTGACGGCGAAGCCAGAGTAGGACAAACGGACCTGTTCGACCCCGTGACATGTCGCAAGTGATGGTGCCCGAAGAAAAAGGAAGGGAAACGTCGGACAGTGCCAGTGACGTGGTGGATGAGCGGATGTCCTGAAGTTCGACGTCTGTAAGTTGCGCCATAGCGGTTTCTTCGAAGTCAAGTGTGGGCGTTGATATTGCGTCGATACGGGAGAGGGCATATGCGGCTGCGTTGACTGGGCCTTCAATGTACCGAATGTCCGCGGTGAATTCGGAGATAAAGTTGAGCTGCCGTATTTCTCGTGCGGTATAAGTGTTGTGGTTACCGTGAAAAGCGAATGTCAAAGGCTTGTGGTCCGTGAGGACGTGAAAGCTTGAGCCTTCCAGCAGGTGTCGGAAATGTCGAAAGCCTAAGTATACCGCCAGCACCTCACGACTGAACGTGCTGTATCGCGTTTCGGCAGGTTTCAGTTTCTGCGAGAAAAACCCGAGTGGGTACCAGGAGATGCGCTGGAACTGCTGTAACACCGCGCCGAAAGCCGTGCTAGATGCATCGGTGATAAGACGCATTTGTGCAACGTGCAGAGGACGCACCCGCAGTGTGGCATCCACCAATGCGTTTTTGGCAGCTTGGAAGGACGCTTAGGCATCAGAAGTCCAATTCAGTGGGGAGGACGGAGCTTTCGTGGCCTTGAGTAGGTCGGTGAGTGGAATGATACAATGCGGGCGATGTTGGGAAGAAAGCGGCGGTGAAAGTTGAGCAGCCCAAGGAACTCGCGGAGCTTTCGGATTGATGTTGGGCGAGGAAAGTCGCGGAAGGCTTGAACCTTCTTGTCCAACGTTCTGATGATGCCCTCGCGAGTCACGCGGTATCCGAGGAACTCAATGTCGTCGACACCGAAGACGCATTTTGCGGGATTTATGAGAAGGCCGGGTTTCTGGAGCCTACAAAATAGCAGGCGCAAATAGTCGCAATGCTGTTTGGGGAAACACTAGCCACCAGGAGGTCGTCGAGATATGCAAATACGAAGGGGAGTCCCCGGGCTACCTCATTGATGAACCTCCGGAACGTGTGAGCAGCGTTTCTCAAGCCGAATGGCATGCGAACGTACTCGAAAAGCTCGAATGGTGTCACAATTGCAGTCTTAGGGATGTCCACTGGCTCAACCGGAATTTGGTGGTAGGCTTTTACCAAATCTTTCTTGCTCAATATCACCACTCCCGTTAGGTTGGCAGAGAAATCATGAATTTGGGGGAGGGGAAAACGATCAGGGACGGTGCGCGCGTTGAGGGCACGGTAGTCGCCGCACGGGCGCCAATGCCCAGGGCGACGCTTGGAGACCATGTGGAGAGCTGACGACCAACTGCTCGACGAAGGACGGATGATGCCCTGTAGCAGCTTGTGGTCGAATTCTCTTTTGGCGATGGCAAGGCGGTCCCCAGCGAGGCATCTGGGTCGGTAAAACACTGGAGGGTCAGTAGTGACAACGTGATGTGTGACTTTGCGACGTACTGGCAGCTCGAGTTTGGAAGGCTTCGTGATGGCTGGGAAGTCTGAAAGAATTGAGGCGTACATAGATCATGGCACCTGAGGCGCCGCTCGAGTGGTTAATGTCGTAGGTGCGAGGATGCCTTGTATAGACATACTAGTCGTGTGTCGACGAGTCGACGAGCGCGGAGATCAATACTGAGGGCGAACTGGGTCAGAAAATGAGCACCAAATATGGCCATGCGTATGTCTGCAACGATGAATACCCATCGGAAGGTGCTTTGGAGGTCCAAGTCGATGGTAAGAGAGCGCTGACCATATGTGTTGATAGCAGAGCTTTTGTCTGCTTGAAGAGGCGCAGTTTTCTGAGAGCGCTGCCGGTCTAGTCGCACTGCAGGAACGACACTGACCTCTGCACCTGTGTCCACGCGAAATCAATGTCCGGCAATGTTGTCACTGACGTAGAACACGTGGTTTGTCGTACGGCAAGAGTCACTGTCCGCCATCAGTGGCTCCGCGGTATGTTTCCTTGCCAGCCGCAAGGAGAACGGCACGGACGTGCGCTGGCACCTAAGTTGCTGTGGTACCAGAAGTATACGCGGCGACGAAGGCTTGAATGGGAGCTAAACCTAGGAGACAATCTGGAACAGGAATCGCGGTCTCGTCGACGAGAGTGGGACGGAGGCCGTAGTACGTTAAGAGCCCTGGCAAGGTCATCGATCAGTTGCTCAAGGCGAGACTGCCGGTCTTCGAGTTGCGACAGCAGAATGGCAGATGTCGTCGCCACTGTACCTCTTTCTGAATAGTCAATCACGTGTGATCGGCCAACTCCGCCAGCTTGTCGAGGGACAGGTCGTCTGGTGCGGTAGCCAAGGCAATAAGCGCATTCTGCGACAGGCGCTGAAGGAACAGTTCTCGCAGCAGTGGGCTGTTTGTGTCCAGCCTACTGTACCTCAGAATCCGCCGCATGCGACGTAGAAGTTCCGATGGTCGCCGAGCTCCTCTTGAGAAGCTGCTGAAGACACAGACGTGCGGTGCAGCACCGTCCTTTTAAAGTGGTCATAGGGGGTGGTTTCGTGGGGCGCGCCCACAGCGTCGTAGGACTCCGCAACCACCTCCGTTGAGAGTGCGGAGACAGCGTGGTAGAACTTCGCTCGTTGCGAAGTAATGCGACGAAGAGTGAGGATGGCCTCGATGTGTGTAAACCAGGCTGCGGGATTCTGTGGCTAAAACTATGGAAGGTGAATCTGCACCGTGGCGATGCCCTCTGCGCCGATCGCGGATCTGTCGTTCGTGGTCCCTTCCATGCTGCGGTGCTCGTCTTGCGATCACGTCCGCGTCACCACGTTACAGGTACCGAGGTTAGGTCCACTGGAACAATGCGTGAGTCGGCGAGCGAAAGAACAAGGAACCAGTCAGGCCGATGGCAAGAGCAGAATAGACTGATGATGATGATGATTATTGCCTCACACTTTGGCTCGTACCCACACTGGGGGATTGGCCAAGAATTCGCTGCCTGAACTTTAAACAATATTTTGATGATTTACATATGCAAAAATAAATGTAAAATTGCGGAAAAAGAAGAGAAAGCAAATCAATATAAAAGTGATTATTTAAAATTTCGTTCGTTTAGTAGATTGCATGAAAGCACAAACGGCATCAAAGACATCCCTGTGGCTGATGCCCAGAACTGACGCACCGAATGTTAGTATTATTTCTGATGTTAAGGTTAGCCCTAGGTTCGCCACTGGAATTTATAGAAACATTTTTCTTAACACTGTATATCGGCGACATGTCAAAAAATAGTTATCTAGGGATTCTGTTTCCTGGCAGAATTGACACAGGGGAGATATCGCCAGACCAGTCCTGTTTAAGTATAGATTTAAAGGGGGGGGGGGGGACATGGCAGCGCAATCTGGTGATCACCACTTCCGATTGTCTTGATTGACACCACTGAATTTTCCAGCGGAAACTTGAGATGCTGAAATTCAGCCCATGGTGTTATTGATTCAATGGCATCTCTACGGATCGAATATTTTCGATATCTAATCGCCTGTTATGTGCGCAACTACTGGAAGAACTGTTATTATTGGTCCACTCAGGGATGCTCGCGCTAATGAGTCTGCCATTTCGATTAAATGCAACCCGCAGTGACCTGGTACCCATAATAGTTTTACAAAATTTAACTGTGGAGGAACTAATGCTAAAAACGTCTTTAGAGCTGGTGAATTGGATGAAGCTGTAAGCGAAGAACAGACAGAAAGCGAATCTGTTATAGTAGCCGCACTGATTTCGTTCAAAGGGAGTTTCCGTAGTGCTAAAATAATTGCCAAAAGTACGGCATCAAAAATGTGAGTATAATCTGTCAGTCTGAAAGAAAATGACCAGCCGAGCGAAAGCGAGAAAATGCCTACGCCCGCCTTATCATTGTTCACTGAAGCGTCTGTGGGTATTATGTTATTTGATGGTGCATGCTCAAGGTAATCTTGCAACTGGTTATTTAAAAACCTGACTGATTGAAGCTTAGGGTTTCTGTGGAAAATGTCATCGAATTCACTCAAATTTTCACATTTAAACTATCTAATTGCTTTTGAACAGATACGATCTGTGGAGTGCTGAAAACGAGGCCGATGAGCAAGAAAGAAGGAGTCTGGATCATCAATAAACGCGTATTCAGATCGTCTAAGCGGAAAACTGTAAAATTTTAGGAATGTCTGGATCGGTAACATACAAAATCTGCAGGGCAAGTGTTGGTAGGCGCGCTTCTTGATAGATACCATTAATAGCAACAAACCTGGCGAGTCCCAGACACAGGCGCAGGGCTTCACGCTCCAAAAGAACCAGAGGCTTAGTTTTGTACGCACGGCCGCCTGAGAACAATACACACCCGAATTCCAATATTGGGCACATATACATTTTGTAAATCATTAGCAGAGAATCCCTACATAACCCATATTGACGGTTACTTAGTCTGCGCAGTAGACTAAGTAAAGCACGTTGTGCCTTAGATGCTATATTTTCTATGTGTGGACTCCAGTTGAGTTTTTTATCATAGATGATTCCCAAATATTTTAGAAACTCAACCTGGGGGATGAGTTCTTGTTTATACGATATCGAAATCGAAGTCGGATCCGTAAGCGGGAAGACCAAGATTGCGCTTTTATTTACATTTAGTCCCATGCAGATTGTCTGAAGCCAAACCTCAAGCATACTCATGTATCTTTGTAATTTTTGTTATAAAGCGTAAATGTCATTGTCGGCGCAAAGAATGCAATGTGATCTGCATAAACATAAACTTGAACGTCCTGATAAGTTGGAATGGTACTCACTAAGATATGCAATAATAATAGAGACAGGAGTGCTCCTTGGGGAACCCCACGAGTCTGTTTGTATTTAGACGAGGAGCAGCCATCCTTAAAGCAATAAAATTTTCTTGAGCTCCAAAATTTTGCCAACCACGCAATAATATATGTTGGGAAATTGTGACTTAGTAAGATATTCAGTAAAATTAAATGTTCAACGCTGTCATATGCTTTAGATATATCTAATGTCACTAGCTAAAGCTGAATATTGTCTCCTTTTTCGGGCAAGTTGTATTCGGCTTTCTAAATCAGCGTGGGCACACCATATTAAGCAACCGACTCTGAAGCCGATTTGACCTGGACCTAATATTAAATTATCCGTCATCCAGATAGTAATTCTACAATGTAATACCATTCCTATGAGCTTGACCATATTAGAAGTTAGAGAAATAGGTCTGATATTTTTTTATTGTATAGCCTACTCCTTGCTTTTTAGGTATCGGGATTACTTTAGCTACTTTCCAATCACATGGTATCCCGGCCACGGCGGCCGCATTTCGATGGGGGCGAAATGCGAAAACACCCGTGTACTTAGATTTAGGCGCACGTTAAAGAACCCCAGGTGGTCCAAATTTGCGGAGTCCCCCACTACGGCGTGCCTCATAATCAGAACTGGTTTTGGAACGTAAAACCCCATAATTTAATTTTAATCACATGGTGTCCAGGCATTGTTTAATGAATAGTTTATAATGTTTAAAAGATCACAAGGAGATAGATAGAATAAAATTTTTATCATATATGAACAGTAATTCCATCAGGACCAGGAGCTGAGAAGGGTAAGTTTCTAATCACTTGAGCTAGTTCAGGTAATGTAACTTCAGTAAAGTCTGACGTTGTGGCTGGGTTTTGCAAATTAGCTGACATAGATGAAGAGAATCTACTCGCCAAGCCTTTAGCAATAAGTTCTAGAGATCTTGTGATTTCATCTGACGACAGATTTGCATAGTCGATATTAATTGGTGACGACAGAATTTTGCGATATCTCATATCCCAACAGCGCTTTTTTGTTTTTAAGATTTGAGAGGAAATCGTAGTGATTTCTCTCGTATTCTTCTTTAGCCTGAGCAACTGTGCGTTTAAATACAGCAGCGTGAAATTTGTAATCAGACCAATTTTTCGGGCACTGCTTATAAAGAAGCTGCTTGCAAGCTGCCTTTCGTCTTCGGTGGTCTCTCGTACAGTCTGAATTCCACCAAGGCCTATGAGATGCCGCTGCCGCTTTCGCAGATTAAATGCTAAATTCCGCGTTTTTGTATGTCCTTTTGATAACAGCACAAAGTTTAATAGCTTTGGTGTCTTCGATCTCTTCAGAATGGGAAGCCAAATATATCTTTAGATCAGTTTTAAATTTATTAAAATTCACCAATACTCGGACCTGAGTGCGTGATGGAATTATTTGGCAAGCAATTTCGAACATTATTGGAACGTGGTCACTGTTTGTTGCACAGTTCAAGGCTGTCCAGGATGAACTCGTGAGAGCCGAGCTTACGAAAGAAATCTCTGAGCCGGATCGATCACAAATCAATGTAGGTGTTCTAGTATAATTACAAGAGAGATTGTTGTCTATTGACCCATCCCACAATCTTTTGCCGCATAGGTCAGTTCGAAAACCCCAACGCGTATGATGAGAGTTGAAATCTCCGACAAGAATTCTGTCTTTACACGATGACGTCATAGAGTATTCCAAACACCGAGTGATTTGAACACCCGCAGGAAAGTATAAATTTACTAAAGTGAAAGGTTGGCACCCTGTTAAGGTTATTTCTAAGGCAAAAATTTCACATTCAGGAGACGAATGTTTATATGAAATATTTGCCCTGAGACTAATTTTGTTAGTGACAAAGAGTGCTAAACCTCCACCTTTCGATGGTCGGTCCAGTCGGAAAGATCTGTAGTTATGTAACTGAAAAGACTGATGCGCTGAAAGCCAGGTTTCTTGCAATGCCATTATATCTGGGGAGAATTTCGACGACAAATATAATAAATCTGTTACTGCAGAGTGAATGGATTGGCAATTCCAATGAAGTATTTTAAGGAATCCTATTGTTGCGAAAGAATTGTCTGAGAAACTGCCTTACTTAAGATGTTGTCTTTTAAGAATTGTTCATTTTTAAGACTATCTTTCAAATATTTTATCGTCTTTGAGTGAATAGGAGAATTAGCTTTCTTTGTCAAAGGGGATCGAGATCGTTTAGGTGATCGTGAATCTATGTCCATTTCACCTGATCCCTGAGCATCACTGATGCCTTCACTGAGACTCTCATTGGCATCGATAGAAGGACCTGCAATTTGAGCCTCCTGAGAGGTGAGATTAGGAGCTGTAGGTACTTCTTCACTTGACGGCCGTGAGCACTCAGTAGTCGGAGAAGATACTCTGGTAGCAGTCAGTGGCACCAAATACCTGTGCCATCTGATTATTCAGGATTTGTGTCAAGGACTCGCAAAGGTTTGCAGCTAGGCGCTCCATGGCCTTTTCCATTGCTCTTTAGACCAGAAGAGACTATATTTTGGTATTCTTCTATTTTTCTAACCTCGTGGCAGCGCAGCATGAGGAACGAGGCACATGCGCATCCACCTGAGCGCGCCATAAATAAAAGCCGGCCGATTATGATGACGATGGCCGCTAGACTACTTGAGTGTGCAGGTCGAAGGCAGATGTTCAATTCTACAAAAAAAAAAGAAAAACAAAGCCGAAGTTCACGTCATCCTACAGAACATAATGTTACTTTGTAGTAGCGCAGCGAAGGTAACATTTATTTCATTAATATTTTGTTGTTGACTTTCCAGTGCATCGTGAAAAAAAGAAAGAGCAGAAATAAAAAGACATGCTATGCAGCCCCTCACCAGCCAAGCATAGGCCCTCAAGATGGAGAGGCTTAAACATGAAGCGTCTTTTATGCGAAGCTGAAAGCTCTGGCTTTCAATAAATGGAACAATATCTGAAACTAATAGCAAACAATGTAAAGCTGCAAAAATAAATTATGCCACAATAGCAATAGGACGGCCTCTTCTCTCATGTCCACGTCGATTTTCCACTCGGGAAAACGTAACAAGGTGAGTCATCCTCACCATCGTTTTTTTTTCTTTAAAAACACGAAATTCTTCCAGCGCTTTTGCATTGAAAATATTGCTGAGCTAGCTTTAACGTATTTTTTTCTTTATAGAGAGTTGGCTAGACGTCCCCTTGTCGGAAGGAACTTCAGTTGCTGACGTTTAGACTTCTGAGCTGTTCTCCCACTTTGTGTACCTTAGTGGCTTACGTCATAGCTAACTTGCTTGAAACAGGATAAAAAAAGAAAACGTTTTGAGCTCCTCCGGCGTCTTCGCGTCGTTCTCATTGATATGATATGATGTTAATATTGTAACGTGTCCCTATTTGTGTCTCTATTTTCTCTATCTCTGTACTGTGCGCTAAGAAATCAATTTTTTAACCCATTACCCCGTCTTCTGTTAGGCGTGATCTGTCAGCCGTACGTCGGCAGGCAGTTCCAGTCTGGTCAGCTAACGTTTTTATTCTCTTCGCTATTCTAGATACCACAGCAATAACAAGTACAGGTGACCTTTTTTTCGAGGCTTACTTGTTAGTACTCGTACTTGTAGGTACTTTATTTACTTTTAGATATGCCTATTCTGCCGACAAACATTTTATGCACTGTCATTTCTTCCCAACTTACCTGTTGTCTGACCGAAGGCTCGTGTTCCTATTTAGGTGCAACGCAAAAAAGTATATGTAGAGCCTCATCTGTGGTAATATATAGCATTACACCCGACAATGTCGTATTGACGCGCTTTAGTATATGATCTGATAACGTTATGCACAATATTGGATACGTAGATTACGTTACACTTGATATGCATCAGTGTGACAACGTAATATGTCACAGCATGTCAAAGCTACCTATGAGAGGAAGAAATTCTTATTGCCGAAATGACGAGCTTCGGAACTATCCACTACTGCATAGCTACAATCACAAGCAGGTGTACAACGAAGAAAATCACGCAGGTATAACGCCCATTTTGCAGCCTATCTGAAGCAGCGTTCGTGGAAGGGTAATTATGTGCTGTGAAAGTGCTAAAAACGTCAGGAACGCGCTTTGCAGCATATCTACTGCGTGCCTGTCCGGCAAATCAACAAGACGTTGATTGGCCGGACAGGCGACTCGCGGGATCCACGCGACCGCGAATCCTGTATAGTCTGTGGGGCTGGGTCCACTTTTCTTCACGTAATATCTCGATGGCAAGCCCCGTCCACCGTCGCACTATCTCCTGGGCCGGCCCACCTTTCTTATGCAAGATCCCGACCAAGCATAGGCGGCAAACCAAAGGAATACAAGCATAACAAGCTTTACTTAAGTAACGGAATTATGCACATGCAGGCCCGTATTTGTTGCAGTATATGACATTTAGGGTACCATCTGTTGTTTTACTGCGTAGTTTCGTAGAAAAAAGAGCCGGCCACGTGCACATATGTAGGGGTAGTACAGATGTCTATATACATACAAGTTGCTCCGTTATACGAGTGTTATGTTTGGCAAGGCCGCAGAAGCATCCATGGTCAGCCATATCCGGGAGGGTCCGAATAGACAGCTTCGATTTAAAAACATCAAGCTAGTAATGTACTAAAACTAACTTGCAAACAAACAGATAGGAATATTCGCGGCCATTGCTTAGCATTTGTATGATGGAAATGTGCATTCGCTATTGTACGAAAAGCATAGATGTGCTCCCCACCCTTGCTGGGTGATCGGGTTAAGAAAAGCGAACACTGAAACGCCTGTTAACGAACCGAACAATGCGCATTTTTAATTAGCTTTTTTACAAGGATGACGAACAAGCTTCAGGTAACCTTGCACTCTAAACCCCTCGGGAACAATTTTCCTAGCGGGGATACGGCGTAATTATTCAAAGTAAAGCCGAAGTCCCGAGACACTGGTACTGGGGGCGACATTATTCTCCCGTTGCCTGTGTTACACGCTTCGAAAGACACTTTGTGAAGCTTAGGAGGGCCGAGTCATGTTTCCTAGTTTAGCAGCCTTTCATTAAGCATTTTAATAAACCACCTCACCTGACGCACTTCCTACTCAGAGACAATGTACTCTAGTAATTAGCCGTTAACGTGTTAGCAGAATGTGGCAGTCGCTTCGGATTCGAAGTAGAATCTTGTTCACGGAACAACTCCTCTAAATTGCCAGCTTTTTTCCTTCTATTAAAACGCTTTCCCTTGCAGAATATTGATTGTTTCTTATCAGATAATGCGTTCTTCTCAAAGAGTCATCATTTGCTGTCGTCATGCGAAGAAAACATGAAGATAGGAGTCAGCCAAACGTACGGCACGGCGACGTTATTAGGATGAGGTGAGCGCTCTTTGCGCAGGCATTCGCCACCGACGCATTCAAGCAGTTACGAAAGGTGAGACTGAGAGATGAGCTTCAAAGCATGCAGACAAACAAATAAGAATGGTGAAACTGTGATGCACTGCTAGGATTTCTCCCTCTGAGCTCGGATAATGAGTTTCGCACGCACATTCAGAAGCCGTAGTGCTACCCTCCAGTGCGCTGGGTGCATCTTTTGCGCCATGAATATTGTAGCATAATGAATCCCCAGCTGTCATGCTCCCACAGTTTCTAACATAGGTCACAGGTTATCCTGCAGAGGCATCACGAAATGCTAAGAGGTAGCTCTATAGCATGTAAGCGCGAGCTCCCACCTAAAGCACCGTGATTTTTTGCAGCGCAACTGTTGAAAAAAAAAAAATGCTTCGGCCATGGAATGATTCGTAAGCGGGCACTGTCATGAAAATTTCGGCCTCTTTATATGCCATTAATAAGAAGTTTGTTATACAGGTGCTTGTAGAAGAAATTAGAACTGTCCTTCTTCTTTCCCCTGTCCATGCACTAAAAAAAAAAAACATAGTTATGCACTAGCGGAATGGGAGAGCGGAAAGCTTTAGGTTCAATACCCGAATTTATGGCAATGTATTTATTATTTTTTTAATTGGTTTTGCTTTTTGTGTTCTTATTTTAACATACCTGTTCATTTTATATGTAGTTGTTTTTTTATTTCACATGTTTTTTTTTTCTTGTGTGCATGGCTTCTATTTCTTTAGCCATTTCGGTCGTCATTACACCGGATGTCTCAACACTTCCGTACATTGGATTTTTTTTATAATTTCGTGGTTTAACTTCTTGTTGTGCTTCGGGAGTACATTGATGTGCAGATTATATGAAGTGCCATATGCCACCTACTAAATTCATCATCGATTCGCATGTGACTACGCTATATCAGCAGGTCACTGAGCCTACGCGCTTCCTTATTTTCATATTATGCACATATATGTTTTACACAGAAAGAAAGGAAACGCTTAGAAGAACACAGTTAGGAAATTACTGAAAGAAGGACTCAAGCAACATACGTACGGCTTTCCGGTGACTGTATAAATAAAGTTTTTTAGACGTTACCAAATCGAGTTAGCGCTTCAGGAACAACTAAGTGGTCACGCAGGTGTAGGTCACGACTACATACATGAGGGGTGAAATATGTTCGAAAGTATAGGTACTTTCTGATGAATGTTTCTTGAAATGACATAGCAAAATAGCCCGCATTCCGGTGAAAGTCGACTATATAAAAAAAACTAGTATAGCATTGATAGCGCGCACTTTAAAGAGCACTCGGTGGTCATAATTAATTCGGATTTCCCTGCAAGCATGATAAAAAGATAACGATTTGGACACATAATACCTCAAACTTTATCTCATTATAGCGACTGTTAAGAAACACTTTTTTCTTGTGACCACAATTAGTTAAAATATGTACTTCTGATAAACTTGTGTGACTTATATACTTTTTTTTCGAAACGCGCGAGAAGTGGGTGTGTATGTGAGGGTGCGGGGCGGGTTGTAGTTTCGCCACTTATACAAAGGTGCGACTGATAATCTGTAAAATTCAATACTAGGGGTCTGTTTGGTGGTTCACGGCCTCGCTCCAAAGCAGTACTGAGCAACTGCTGCTGTGTTCGAGCACGGCCGTAGCTGGCGACGGTTTCCACGCAGACTTCGTTGCCGGACCACGACTTCAGCTTTCACTTCCGCAGCCGTACACGCTCCGAGTTGACCTCGAACACGGAGCCGGTTGAACGCTGCGTGAGAAGCAAAAATTACCAATTACATAATAGAAGAAGTGAAGAATAAAACATTAGCAGTAGCTTGCACTAGTGACGCAAGGCTAAATAAACAGTTGAGCTGATCGCCACCTAGCTGGTCCTGGCCTTACGGGTTGTCTTTTTCCGGAATTTATTGATTATTTATCGATTATCGATTACCAATTGATTGGCTATCGATTGGGTATCTTTATTCTTTATTCGTCTTTATTCATCAATTACCCCGCAGCGCCCAAAGGCGTTACAGCAGGGGGGTTACAACATGGAATAAAATACATATTCATTCACACAATTCACTTGCTTTTCACTCAACCTATTCCACTGTTTAATCCGCCTTTTTCACGGCGCTACGGCGCATGCGCCCTGCCCTGGCGGATTAGTCGCGAAACGTTTTGGAAGGGTTGCGCGCGCGGCCGTGCGGCCCCGTCTCGGGGAAACGTCCCCCGAAAAAAAAAAAATGCGCTCGCACGCGCGCTACTGCAAGTGCAAACTCGTGCTGTGTACCTCGTTGAAACTTCACTGGTAGCTCGACGTCGGTGCGGTACCGAAAACGTGCGTAGCGTAAGACTGCAACTCCACTTTTAACAGAAAGCAGTGAGGGCTTCGTCTAGACTGCACAGGGAACCACGTAGTTGCCGCCTTGCATTGATGGCTGTAATAGCAAATTTATCGATAAACCCCTGCGTTACACTTGGACGACACTTAAAAACACGTTACTGACGAATACTTCTTGCAGCGTCGGTCCTCGCTTGCTGGTAGTGGCAGCGTGTGCCCGACTTCACGTACTCGTTCAAGGCGCGGTAACACTGGGTCGATACGAGACCGACAAGACGCGTACGCCTACGATAGGCCGACCATTCAGCACTGTGTCGCTGAGACCATTTTATCATACCAGGCCTACAAGACGTAACCGACGAGCGCGAGTTGTCGTACTGCGACGGGCTTTCTTGTCGACGGCACCGATAAAATCAGCGTGCCGACCATCATTCGACCGAACCCCGCGCGATCGGCCGTCGAACCGATAACGCGATAGCCACAACGGCTTCGTTAGTATATATAAATAATCGCGTTCAAAGTTAGTCAAAACATGCCTACGAAGTTGAAATGCACAAGATTCGACCCTCTAAATCCGTGCACATAAGTTTGAGCCAATGTTGATCCTGTTCAGCGGAGGTCAGGCCTGGCGCCGTCGAGTTCGCGCCCGCTACCGGCGGATCCTGTACTGAAAAGTAAGCAAGTTAGGATGAAGGAAACTGCTTTTTATAGTCTAGTTCTAGCTTTAGCGATTTGAAATAAACTACTCTTCGCGTCGATGGCCGCATACACAATAAGCTGCAAGCGGGGAACACAGCGCTGTGCCCAACGCCTGTGCCAACATCTGTACGTCACCGTTCCCGTAGGCTGCCGGTCGTATTCGCAACGTAGATGAGTGGGTTTTTACGTGTTGGCATGCTGACACATTTCTTAATTCCTGAAATGTACTCGTTATCTCTGCGTCAAACCCGAAACAAGAGACGGTACATTCGGTACATCAGCATAAACAGCCGCTTCGCTCAGTTATATACCAACGGTGTCAGCGATGACATCCGCGTTCTTGCAGGAGAACAACACGGCCTTTAAATGAGCGCTTATGCGAGCACAGTTTGCTCTAATAATGTTTTATGACACGCGCAAACTAACTATCACGAAATTAAAGAAAAGCGAGAATCAGTAATAAATTAACAGCCCAATATTTGTAACTGGATCACAGCCGCCATTGTTTAAGTGGCTCAGCCGCTCATACTGACTCGTCTCACGATGGAACAACGCGGCTCATATGAGCAGATATGTGTGTTTTATTGTACGTTTCGACATTCTTTCATATCAGCGCCTTTTCATACATGCACCTTTCCCCCATTTTTTGACGCTAACAACGATCTGTGGCTGTAGATGCCGATGTAAACAAGTGCATCGCTTTGCTAAATCCGACACGGAAGACTGCGCACTCGAAAACATCTTATTTATGCGAAATGTCTAAAGAATGTGTAAAAAGAATTACAAAAAAAAGCGAGGTGCAAGTGCAGGAGTTAGCGCCAACAAACTCCAAAGCAGCCGCTACGGCAGAGGGAACTCAGCGTGCCTTTATCGGCCGTACTGTAAACAAAACAGCACACTCAGGCCTGCTCACCCTACATGTATATAGTTGGTGAGTTCTACATGGCTTCCAGGAACGACATGCTGCCCCCCAGAAGCCATTAATAATTATTCGCAATCCCCGAAACGCACAACCGAAGCGCACTTAACACGGGCGCAGGCTCACAAATCAACCGGCAAAAGCCCCAGCCCCCTACCAAAACGTTTCCAGCGGCGCGCGGCAGAGGGCAGCACAGGAAAATGAAAAAGGCGGATTAACCCAAGTGTTCCACCTCTTTGTGAACGTGTTGTATATCATGTGCTGTTACAGGAGCTAGTCTTTGCGCTTCATAGATCCCTATGAGCTGACTATATATTATGCAGGTATTATGTGATTTACTGCTTGATTATGCAGAACAGACATTTGCTCACGGACGCCACTTTTTGGATCAGAAATGCTGGTTTGCTGGGGCTTGTATTGTCTGCAACGCAAGCAATTAAATGTGGAGGAGGCGGTGGACAAAGTGTTCTTTTTCTTTGTCTACGGCAATATTAAAGCCGAGGATAACGAAGCAGTCAGATGACACAATAGCATGGATAGCGACAACGGTCATGGAAATGCGAAATAAAATGGATGAATAGACAAAGCAAACCTAATTTCAAGCCGTAAACTGCTTCACAGTAATATTGTATCACTATGAACCTATTTCGTCAGTACCCTAGCTATATAGGCAGTTACGTTAGTGTATATGGGCCGAGTTTGACAATTAGTCATGTTATAGACTCTCAGCAGTATCACGTTTTAGTCGAACTACCTGGAAAAATGAACAGCAGTTTTGCAGCAGCTTGAATTGAGGGCAGATCTTCTTCCATTAAGAACAAAGTGCTCAGCACATGTATGCTTTACCGGCTTTAAAATAAAACATGCAAATCAATAAAAGACCATTGGACTTCATTTTTTTTGTAAATTCAATGCTTTTACTGCTATAGTATCAACTCCAACTTACACTGCCATCATTCACAGTGGAATCCAAAGAAAATAAAGCACAAACATAAGACAGAGTGCAAACAATTTGACAAAAACATCTGATGGCAGCTTAAATACCAATGCTAGCAGATTACGGGAAATCTAAAAAAAAACATCTCAAGGGACCTAGACTGTTCAACACATTTCAACAACATAGCCAGCATTTGCAACACATACAGCCAAGTACAGACATCTCTCCTGGAGTGCCTTGATTATCATCAACACATTCAGTTTGCATGGCCTCACTGCATTACATAAACCACATAATCTCACTCAACACCAGCCAGAAACAAACAAAAAAAATGGCACTCGCCAAGCTTGTTGCCAGCGATAATATAGTTATACAGACGCTCAATGACTTTGTTGCTGATTCAAGAGACAATATCATTTGTAATTAGTAATAAGCAAATAAATTACAGACAACAAATAACTCCTAGCAAACCTTCCTTTCCAGACATGTATGCCTGAGAAGAACACGTGCTATTCAAATAAAGATGACAAAAACCTTCAGCATAATGAAAGCGACATCTTTGCCACGCCAGTAACGTGGCAGAAGACAAGTTGGTTGTAACAATGACAAACATTTGAGCTACATGTTCTGCACATGAAGGAGCCAGGTATAAGTTGCTGAAGTTACATAACCACTTGCTTGTTTTCACTCAAGTTTTGCAGCATATTCGGTTTAAAACAATGTTGGGATACAGGACTTGCCTATTTTGCCTAAAATAACTCGGTACTCATGTCATATCCAGCGAAGTTGGCCAAAAAGTTTAAACTATCGCTGCAGTGGAATGGTGGTTCCCTCTGTCAATATTACAGTAACACTAGATACAGTGTTTCACTACAGCAGCGACAGCACCACTTTTCCTTTCACTGCAACAACTATTTCACTTCCACATGGCCACATATGACTAGTTGTAACTGAATGCGGGCAAAATAGGCAACTACTGCGTCTAAACATAGCAATAAAATTCACTGTGAAATGCCACCTACGTGCAAAATTGAAGTACAAACAATGTGGTGATATAAGCAGAATAACCCTTTATACCTGGCTCTCTTAATTGTGCAATATATGGTATAACGAAACAACCAGCTTGGTTATTTCTGCTGTGCAGCAGAAATTTTGGTCATCAGAATAATTTCATTAGCCACAATGGAGCCAGAGCTATGGATATTCACACGCAATATTTAGTCCCTCTTGCAAAGATCATGGCTGCAGCACAGATCAGGACTGGAGCTCTGTACTTAAATGCTCGTGCACACAAACACACATATGAAACACAGAAAGAAGCCGGCACAGTATATTCTAGCGTCAACTGTGATAGAAAAGAAAGAAAAACAACAATGAGCATCAGTTGAACTCTTTACACTTCACTTGACCTATATTCACACAAAAACTCTCACTATAATGCTTCAACAGAATGAAAACCAGAGCATTCTTTGATTTTCCATGAACTGCATTGACACCAAGCCTCTCCTTCAAAGGCTTTTCATCTTAGCTATTCCAACAGAAATGCAGCATTGCCTTCTCTGGCAGGCATGGATTGCTTAATGCTACGATACCAAAAATTTGAATTCTAGACTTTACGTTTAGGTGAACCCTAAGCATGTTGGTTGGAGCAACTGTAATTCTGCATGATACTTGAGAAGGGGAACTACAAGCAACACAGTTATTTCACCAGCTCCGACTGTACATATATGATTATAGGATAATAAACCTAACAATCTGTTTATTCTCATTCTGGCCACACAATCATCAATGTTGCTTGCCTCATACAGGCAGCACTTGTTCACTGCAAATTGAGCACTCTCACAAAATCTTTTCCTAAGTCCGCACTGTTTACACTGTTTCTACAGATCACTGTCTTTGGCACCAAACACCCTGCTAACTCTGCACAGCTTGGCACACATGTTGTGCAAGACATGTCACTAGCCCGTCGAAATGGTATTGTGGCTGAATGAACTAGTATTGGTGTGAAGCACATGAAATTTTCTTGGCTACAGAGCGACTGCTCCAAAAAAAGAAAAAAGAAGCTTCTTACCGAACACTATGATTGTCATTGTTACTTGTGTTCATACAAGACAGTGGTGGTACAATGGCATTTGGGTAAGAACAGGGACCTGATAGCCACATATCTTACCGGGATAATGCAGGTGAACAAATTGCTTAGCTTGTTGTAGATCTTTATAAGTGATACTTAGGGTATCATAAACACTACTAATGGTGTATTTGTGAAATTGTGAGCAAGTCCACTACCAACCACAAAATGCTCCAATACGAAACATGAAACTCTCATTCGCCAGCATTTATACCTAATCTTATGGCACTCCGGATAAAAGTACAAGTACGAAGGCACTGAATCAAGCCTACAAATACTACTACTTTGGATGTCGTGTGATAAGAATGAGCCTTATTTACTGACTATTCTCTGTGTAGTTGTCCATAAGTTTACTGCAGTCCCAGCACTATCTCCCCTTTCCCTTTCTGTCATGTTCCCAACCAGGTCAAAACACAAATATGCTGGACCAAGAGACAAATAGTGATAAGCTGCCCCATTTACCATACTGAACCAAAATCAACCAGTCCAGCCAATTGTGCAGTCCACTCTTGTGCAGTTAACACTTGTGGGGTCAAAACAGAATATAACATTTACAGCCCTAATGTGTTTTCATTCTGTTGAAAAAGATTGTAGCTACATAACCTCGGAACCATACCTTTTAATCAGTGATTTAACTTCATAGCACTGTTACTGAACGGATTTTTACGACTGGTAATTGGCTCATAGCCAAGGCAAGATAATAGAATTTGGGCCTTCACATGCTGTTTGTTCTCAGGTCTTAAATTAGAAGTTTTGTAAAACCCGTTTCAATAGCAATCTCAGCAAATGGAAGAGACGCAGTTTTGTGGAATGACAAAAATTCAGAGGCTTATTATGCATTATCCATATCACAGCTCACATTGAATTTTTTCTCCTCTGAGCCACGTTTATCATTGTCCACCCACAAACTCAAAAACAGAAAACCAATCCAGTGCAGACACCTATCCAAGCAAATTTTATCCTACGGCATACCACAAGGAAAGTTTAGATGATTTGGTGCACACAGTGGCAATTCACATGTCCGATAATCATAGTGAAATATGCTGCAGTTCTACACATTGGGTAACCATGAAGAGCTGGATGTATTCGTGACGCTAATGACAACTTTAGCTCTTCGAAGCTGGAAATTGCCAAGCCCTTAGCGTTTACCTTAGGAAGTTGCGATGCACACACGACAGCCTTTTTCATGCAGATCCTTAACGCTGTACACACCATCCATTCATAGTATCACACTACACTTATCTATAGCAAAAGCGTTTTGATAGTGTAACTGGTGACACAACAAACATGACAAGCAACTCGGACTTCCATTTGAGTCTATAAAATAATCGGTGGATTGTCTTATCAGTGTATTCTTTTATTTCAAATTTACATTTTATGACCCACAGTTTCAGTCTATGAATGGGCTCGGGCATAATTCCAATTGGTAACACCTGTAGGCAAGAGAAATCGCATTACAGTTTCGATCAGTTCATTGCGTATGACCGCACCTCACATTTGATACATGTGCTCCAGGCAGCACTGTAACTATGCAACCATACAAATGATATGCTTATGTTAGTATCAATATTATCAAACTGTAACTACTGAGACTGTTGTCTCAGTGCTAATTTCACTGAAATTTATGTCAGACCTATGCATTTAAATCAAATATGTGCCTGTTCTTTTCAGACATCTGCAGTAAATACAGGGAAATTTCAGAAAGAATATATAGGCTGCAAATAACAATGACCATAGCTATATATGTAATGCTATGAAAATGGTGGACATAACATAGCTTAAGCCTAGTAGTGTGGAGTGATAACACAAGAGCAAAAATATATATATATGCCTATCCTTTGTAAGTTAACTTCATTTCAGAAAATTTCTTGGTTCAGCCCCAGATTGAACCTTCATTTTTACTATGGTTTCAAGCTATTTTAAGTTTGTTGCATCACCAGTTATAAGGAAATTTTTAGCTCCCACCACGAGCCATCAAGAGGCATGAAAGTTATGAATTGTGAGAAAATGACATAACATCTGAAAACACAAACCGTAACCTGGATTCCTGCCCACAGCTACAAACACGCAATAGAAACATGCCACTTATAAAACGTGGGCTGTAGGTTGCAGATATCAATAAAATGTGAATGACATCACAAGCAGCAGGAACCCTGTCCAAAGCAGAATTTAAAGATGCAGAGTCATATCTCTGTATTGAGCATATGCTTAGAAATCCTTAGCGTAGAGCCCGTGTGAGCTGTTTGCAAATTTCTGCAGGAACACCTATGTTTTACATAATCTAAGAAAATTTTTCTGCTGCGGCATTATAAACCAGAATCATCAAAGCAAGAGGTGCACTCAGTAAAAAGCTGCAAATGAAAACTTCAATTACTAGCTGCAACATAGCCTTGACCAGTAGCTGCTCTGCCATATTCTATGGAAAATACTTAAATAAGCGACACATTTCAAAAATATACTTGTATATATAGATTACACATGCAGGTCCAACCACAGGTGAGACATACTATGCAAGAGTAGCCTTTAAAGCTGCAATATCAGAAAAATTTTTCAAGCTCTTCACACCAATATTGCTGCACTTTTGCAACTTAGCTGCACAGCAAACTCTACCAAGAAAAATTTCTGCAGCAAGAACATTGCCAAAAATTACGGAGCGAGTTCTTGTTGACTTCTGCAGTAGTGATTACAGCAAGGCAAATTTTGCAATGCAATTACAATGTTCAGAAACATTTCTGTATAAGAAATCATTCTATTTAGCCAGATTCAATATGACCGGGTTCATTTAACTGCTGGAGTGCTGTGCAAGCACTCTTGGGCACATCTCACAAAGAGTGTAGTTCTACATTTATTTTCTATGCACTGCCAAGACACAGCTACAGGCTTTGACCTCTCAGTAGCACGTCTGAAGGTAGTACTTTGGTGTCGAGAGCGTCCACAGTTCTTTATCTGCCTTCATAAGAGTAGTTCTTGCACCACAAGAAAATTGTGCGCCAAATTGAACTGCCTCATTTTGCTTTACTGGCTGAAATACAACAGTGGGTGAAGGAAGACAGTATCATACTATATAATGCATAGAAGCAGCCAAGTTCTACTTGGTTCTGTCATGTAACAAAGACTACGTTAAATCATCACCAGAATATCGTGTTGATGTCATGCAGCTGTAAAACCGAGCACAACCTTTCAAGGTCATGGCTGCTGATTTACTCGAAAATTGCATTAGATAAGCAATTCTTTGTTGCGCATATAGCCTATATGTGTGTAGTGCCCTTTAACCAGTCATCATGCGAGATGTCCATAAATGCCTCTGAACATGGCAGATACATACACACTAGAGGAAATGTAAATGTCAACGCCAATGAGACACACACCATAAACAAAATGCTTAACTCAGAATCCAGATAAAAAATTCATCTACAACTATACTTTATGCTACTGCCTGCCAAAATGTGAATGCCGACGATGTCAAAAACAGCAAGGGCACAACAGAATCCACAGTCCTGTTTCGTCACAATAACCCAACAAAGGTACCACTTTTTTACAGAACCTAAATTCAATCATTCAAGTCCCATAATCCAAATGCTTCCTTATCTTAAGAAAGTATGCATCGCATTGACAGGTTGATGGACTCTCAGTGCGAAAGAGATTTATGCCGAGGGAGGCTGAATTTGTCCTTTTAAAGTTTTTTCTTACCAGCAAACTCATATCAATAAATAAAATGCTTCCAAGATTTTGGGAGTCAGTTTTAAATGTTAAGCAAAAATACTTTTTTCTGGATTGTGCAAAATTGCGTAACTATAAATAACAACATATGACGACAAATCGCTGGCAGCTGCACACAGTCTAGCTGATAAAGTGACCAGTGTGGTCAATATCACAAGTATGGGCGCTGTATATAGCGACAGTTTGCTTTGTCACATACAATTGCAGTTCAAGTTCATTTATGTGCAAAGAAACAAGGCAGCAGGATAGTTCACTAAAACAACATCCTAGTTGGTGCAGGCCAGCTCTCACATCCTTTCTCTGGTCTGAAACTAACAAAGCCTAGAGAGACCCCGCCGGTTAGCATTTAAAGCTTCACAAACCACAAATACTAACACAAGTCTATCAAACCAAATCTCCTTCTAGAGCTTTTCTCGCCCCTGCTTCGAGGAACATTCGATGCACTCTACAGACAAGGCCATTATTTGCCTTTATGTTTTTCTAAGAGCCCTTAAAACACAGTTGTTTGTATTATAGGTTGAGCAGCGTCATTATTACTCACATCAAATGCTGCTGCTCTGGCTCCTAGCGAACATCAGCAGCAACTTTTGGCACTCAGCATCATAAATGATTGCTGCATAAATATTGCTCCATAACGAAAAATTCCTCAGTCGCTCCATCGAGAAAGCACACCATTCTCATATTCTTTGAGTGCCACCTTTTAGTGCATCTAAGATTGTTCCTTTGCTATACTTTTCTTGTCCCACAAAAAACGAGCACCTTGCCTTGTATTCAAACAAATGCCATACAATGATGTGTCGAAAAAAAAACTGAATGAAAAGTTTGGACCACAACTTATATTTCAAAAAAGAGCACAACTACTAGCTTCCTTCTCCTGCATAAACTACACCACCATGTCACTTGTGTTTGTCTAAATGGCAAAGTGCCCCATGCAAGTGCATCTCTTCTACGGGGCACAGTTGCAGCATGACAGTATGAGAAACAGCTGTCGGCAGATTTCTTTCACAGACAGCAAACAAGTAAGCTCAGACAGGCCAAACAGCCCGCCCGCTCGCAAGCAGAACGGGGAATGGCCATACACTCATCAAATATATTAACACACTTCTGACCAACAACGCCTTAATTACAACTCTATTTCACATGGTGATTACTGAGCCCTTTGTGCAGGCCAACATGTCTGCCAGTAGTTAGTGCTATAACGGTTTATACTTGAAGATACGCCATCATCTCTCTGAAGCGAAATTCATCCTTAGCTCGTCGAAGCTCAAAAAATAATTCTTTTATATGCTTTCTTCAGCACGTAAAGAGAAGACAAGTGCCGCAACCTCTTCACTCAAAATTTCATGAGTGTAAATTCCGCCATCGCGGCTCATATATGGCGATGTGTCGGCATTGCCTGTGCATGAAATGGCCAGCACTGATCCGTAATAGATAATTCTCAGGTACAAATAACGGCAAGAAGACTGCTCGGGACTCTGTTCCTGTCTAAGAAAAATGGCCTACTTTAGTCATAGTATGGCATGTGGTGTAAAGATGGGCTCACTTTGCTTGGCTGCCAGAGTCAATGAGATGCTAGTGGCAATGTCCAAATACAAGTTCTTTCACTGTCACAAGTGCCACAGACACAAAAACAGAAAGAAGTTCCGAATCCTAGCCAACTTGTGAGACTGTGGGAAAGTTGATGCATAGATAGAACACAGTACTTCGTTGAATGTACTTAAAACCCCAAAACAAGTTGTACCTAAAACCCAAGAGCAAATTTTGATAG
>NW_023607045.1:0-25415 GCF_013339745.2 Dermacentor silvarum | reverse complement strand
GCCATTGGCTCGGAAGCCGAGGCACGCGGTTTTTTTAATGGTACTTTACATGGGGAGCGCACTACTAAGCTCTACACGCCCGCGTCGGAAACGCCTCGGGCAGTGGAGTGTTATGGCGCTCGACAACAGACGACAAGTACGAATGAGACGATAGTCTATCGCAGTCGCTGCGTGCCATTCGGAATTAGTCCCTTACAATTATTTTCCAAGTATTATTGCGATACCAATTATATGACACTTCAAGCGCATTTCTCTGCCTCGGCGCCGCCGTCATCGTCGCCGTCACCGTGAGGTTCCGCATAAAGCCCTACGCGATAAATCATCGCCGCACGCCATACACGCGTGTGCGTGTGAAAGCGTACGAGGGTGAGCCGCAATCGCGGCTCATAGTAGTGCACGCGAGGGAGGAAGACCGCAAGCGCGCGGTCTTTTTACGCCTGCGAGGGACGGGGTACGGCGACGGAGAGAGAGAGAGGGAGGGTGAGTTCCGCTGCGTCGGCTGCTGCTCACAGCGCGGCTGCGTGGTCGCCGTATCTTGAAAGCGATCTTCGATGTGGGTGAAGTGCGCGCCCGCGCGGGCCTCATCTTCACAGCGATCTGCGATGGGGACAAAGTGCATGCGCCGAGTGCCGGTAGCTTCTGTATGCGCTGTGCTTTTGACGTTTGCGCTGGTGAGCACGAGGTCACGGGATCGAATCCCGGCCGCGGCGACCGCATTGCGGAGGAGGCTAAATGCAAAACCGCACGTGTGCTTGCGTTGTAATGCACGTTAAGAAAACCCCCGGAGGTCAAAATTAATCCGTAGGCGCCGGCCGACGGCGTGCCTCATAATAAGAACTGGTTTTTGGCGTGTAAACCTCAATAGAAGAAAGAAGCCGTTTAGTTTACGCTGAAGCGAGACGAGAGACAGCGCGAAGGTGAAGTTTGCCTTCTGCGGCTGGTGCGCTTCCTCACTCCGGCATTTTACCAGTGAGTTTTCCGCCGTCGTCGAGCGATAGGTGTTCATGTTTACCTGTCCGCGCGTGATACCGGCTGGTTTATTAGTTAGTAAACGAATGTTTACAACTTTATACGCCCATTAAGCTACTATCACTGGTGTACTAATTTTCTATCGCAATCGATGCTTCGCCTTTGGGCGAAACTGCGACTTTTGTCAGCGCCGTCAACGAGACGCGCTGCTCTCTCGCAAAGCCACTGCTCCTTGCCGCTTTGCCTATCACATTGGTTGTTGTTCGTCACGCTTTTCGTCTCCCATGGCTGCAAGACATGTAGTTCTGCTTGTCGCTTCTGGTAGTGCTCACCACGTTTGCTCATCTCGCTTAGCTCCCCGCCTTATTGTTCTTCTGCTTGTCGCTTCTGGTCGTAGTGTTCACCACGCTGCTCTCTCCCATGGTCGACTCGCCTTGTTGCGCTGCTTGTCGCACCTGGTCGTAGTGCGTGTCATGACGCTCGTCGTCTTTCATGGTCGCCACGCACCGTAGCCTTGCCTCGCGTCTTCGAGCCAGCATACATTCAGGGAGTGCATCATGTTTGCTACATAGCGGAGACGCTCCTGTGCCACGCGATGCTTCTTTCGGGCCTAAGTGTCCTCGATGCTTAGTGCACACTTGGAGTCATTCAGCTGGCGCATGTTTCGTGCTCCTACTGCACACGCGGGTCAGCACGCTGTTGAGATGCCAGCTCAATGCGCTCTCTTCAGGCAATGGGCTATTGTATTGTTTACACTATCACAACCCAGCACGCGACGTCCCACAGCACCTGCATTTATGCCACAAAGAATAGCGCGCACAGCACGTGCCCTGTGCACGTGCTGTGAAACGCTGTCGCTGCGGCGCGTGTCGGGATGCGTGGAGGCGCGCACCATTGAAGGGTGATGCAAGAAACCCAGCGGCGCGTGCGAGCATGGCCATAACAGCAGAAGCAGCGCCCGGAAAGTCGGGAGAAGAAGCAAAGAATGCTTCGCTTTTAAAACTATGCACTGGGGGAAACGGAGAGAATCGGTTCAAACCAGTCAGGCACACAAAGACTAATATTGATACATGCATATTGCGTGTTTCTTGTGGACGATGCGCGCGGGCACCCCGACGAAGACGACGAACTGCTTCGTGCTCTCGAGATGTCAGCTGAACTGGCCAGCGCTACTGTTGTCTTTAGTATATATACTTTGTAAATAGTCACCAGTCACCAGTTACCACCTTCGTTCGCGTAACATTTTGGTGAGCATGCTGTTCCCCGCTCTTGCCACGGAGCTCCGCAGCGTCCGCACCATCCTGATTTCCGCCATGGCTCCCGGTGATGACACCCTGTCCTGCTTCTACTCCTGCGACGCCGACCGCAACGTACGTCACGGTTACCAATGCCCGAGATCTTGACATTTTCTCCGGTCAAGATAATCTTAACGATGAAACCTGACTCAGCCTGTATCAGCGTGTTAGCCGGAACAACCGCTGGGATCCTACCATTATGCTAGCGACTGTACGTGCTATTCTACTTGGGCGGAACTCCTCGTGCCTGGTTCCGGACACACGAGGACGAGATCTCTAGGTGGGTTGCTTTCAAGAAGAAGCTCAGCGACCTATTTGGAAACCCGTCTGGTCCGCAGCTGGCAGCAAAAGAAGAGCTTGCTACCCGAGTACAGTCTTCTACTGAATCGTATGTCTAGTACATACGAGACGTGCTCACTCTTTGCCGGAAAGCCGACGAGAAAATAGCCGAGGTTGACAAAGTCGGCCACGAACTCAAAAAGATCGCGGACGACGTGTTCAACTTGTTGGTCTTCAACAATGTTTTCGCCATCGACCTCATTGTCAAGGAATGCCGCCGCTTTGAGCTCGAGGCTACAAGTCCTGCCCCGTTCCATCCACGCCCACTTGACCCCACCATTGACCAACCAGCCCCAGCGATCTCCCTCATTCAGGCAGTTGTGCGGCAAGAATTTGCCAACCTAGGTTTCCCTGCTGCCTGCTCTGTCTCCCGACCTGACGCCAGACCGGTGCTGACAGCTGCGCCTCACAACGATCTCTATTTCCCTCCCAGATACCGTAACCATACAGAATGGAGAACTGCGGACGACAAGCCAATTGGTCATGAATAGGCCACGTAGCTTGCCACTGCCGCACCTCCTGGACGTCCCCGTACTCGAGCTACTTTTCTCCGTCTCCTCGCCCATATGCCGATTCTCGCCGCTACTCGCCTCGCCGTATGCCTCCTACTCAGCTCGCTCAACATCATCTCAACGCCGTCGGTCGCCCCAGCCACGCCGCTATTCGTCGCCGACCAATTATGGAACCTCCTGGACGGAAAACTGGACCATGCGTTATCTTCGTCGTGTCGAAATCCTTTATTCACGCTCACAACGAAACATAACTTACTTGACGTTCACGTCGACGGTGTCCCTTTGACGGCGTTAATAGATATTTGGCCTAGGTTTTCCATAATGATTTATAATATTAAGGGTAATGTCAAGCGAGCAAGAATTTATGATCGGTAGTCAGCCTCTACACTGTGTGCAGGAGTAAGCTCATATCCACGCGCATACTTCATTTTCGGCGGCCGCTTTTCACCTCCTAACAAATCTAAACGTTATCTGTTGGCTCTCTGTTTCCTCGAAAGGAATCCTATGCGAAGGGAGCATGCGTTTCGTCGTCAGTAGGTGCTTAACGACATCGTCGACCAGAGCCTTAGACAGAACCGACTACCGCGGGAGCTGATAATGAGCCTATGTGCGGCATTAGATCCATACCTGCAAATGTGTGGAGCGCGATCACGCACCATACCGATAAAGATAGAGGTGCTGCGCCCCGTGCCTTGAGCCCATATGAATCATATATTATGCAGCTTTTTTTTTCTTTTGCGTAATTGGTATCGAAATCAAGACATTTAGTCACATTGCAATATGGTGGTGGTGGTGATGTTGCGACAGACGGGGTTACCCTGGTAGACCTAGCTGGCAATTCCTGTGTTTGAGCGTCTCTTTTTGCGCCAAATATGCCACCATGTGACCATCAATCCTGTCTCGCTCAGAAATGTTAGAGAAGGCGTACCATTTCAACAACCATTCTTTGGACGGTTATCCGATGAACGGGCAAGCGTGGGTATCGCTTGTCGGTGCTGTAAGATGATGATGATATTTGGTGTTTTGTGGCGCAAGGGCCAAGTGTGGCCAAAGAGCGCCAAGACAATGAATGGTATGTTTGCCATGATCAGTGAGTTCCGATGACAGGATGCAATGTGGCTGTAAAGGGGCCTAAGAACAAATCGCGGTATAGAAGCGTAAAACATATATCGAATAGAATTATGGCAGTGACGTGTGGAATGATCTATGGGTAGTGAATGGATGAGAAATGGTCATGGTGCTTAGAGTATTAAGAATATAAAAGTAGCACGACGCCTACCGGAAGCCTTTGTAGACAAAGACCAGGAGGCACGTGCTTTCTTTAAAAAAAATACCGCAGCAGCGGCCTCTCCAGAGAGGCCGTGCTACAAGTCATCTGCATATATAACACGAAAGTTAGGTATATCCTTTAAAAACGCGATAACGGATTGGTATTTAAAAAGAGGTTCATTGCCCAAAAACATACATGGATGCAATGGTAGATTCTGCCGTAATGATAATGAAAAATGTCTTTTCCTCTGAGGCTCCAGTTCAGGGCATTGCAGGAGGACGTGAAGTACACTGAGTGGCTCGCCACATTCATCACAGACAGGCGGATCGCCACCGGACAATAAGTATGCGTGTGTACTGTATGTGTGTCCTATTCTGAGTCTGCAAAGTGTAACTTGTGTGCGGCGTGTCTTCGATTCTGGTGGCCAATGAGCGAGATGAGGCTTGATAGTGTGTAATTTGTTGCTCGTTTCTCTGTCCCACAGACGTTGCCAGTAGGCCCTGACCTTTTTCTTGAGAAAGGGTTTTAGGTCCATTACAGGGACAGCTATGGGTGAAGTGGCAGCGTCTGTGCGAACGGATGTGGCTAGCTTGTCGGCCAACTCATTCCCTTCGATCTCGCGGTGCCCTGGCACCCAGCAGAGCACAATTTGCTGCTTCGATACATACGCGGTGCAAATGGTGGAATAAAGAGCTACAATTACGGGGTTTCTGTGCCTACTTAGAGTTTTTAAACATTTCAATACGCTCAAAGAGTCAGTATAAATGACTGCCTTGGGTATGTCTAACTGTTTGATGTGTTTAACCGCCGCCAGGATGGCGTAGGCCTCCGCTGTAAAGATGGTTGTGTTTGGGTGTAGAGCTCCCGCAGCCGAAAAGGATGGACCGACCGCCGCGTAAGACACGCCAGCGAGCGACTTTGAAGCGTCAGTAAAATATTCTGGACAAGAGTACTTGTGCTGCAATTCGAGGAAGTGCATACGGATATGTACGACCGGCGCATGCTTTGTGACCTCAATGAAGGACAGATCACAGTCAATCAGCTGCCACTGCCATGGCGGCAGCTGTACAGGAGGGGGCATGACATTGTGCTCGTGGAGCGACACATCCATTTCTTCGGCAAGACTTCTTACTCGCAGTGCGTAGGGCCTTCTCACGGAGGGGCGGTTCTGAAAGGTTTGGGCACTGGACAGATCATTTATGGTTGTGTAGGTAGGGTGCGTATTGTTTGAGTTCACTTTTAGGAAATATGCAAAGGATAAGTACGTTCTCTGCAGATGGAGCGACCATTCATTTGATTCAGCGTAGAGGCTTTCTACGGGGCTTGTTCTGAACGCACCCGTAGAAAGGCGGATACCCAGATGGTGGACAGGGTCCAACATCTTCAAGGCGCTCAGCGTCGCAGAGTGATATATAATGGAACCGTAGTCTATACGGGATCGGATGAGGCTCTTATAGAGATTCAATAGACATCTTGTGTCACTACCCCACGCAGTGCGAGACAACACTTTCAGGATGTTCATTGTTTTCATGCACTTGTTTCTTAGGTACTTTAGATGTGGGATAAATGTTAGCTTCGCGTCTAGAATTACGCCCAAGAATTTGTGTTCCGTTTTTACAGGTAGACCCTCACCCTGCATCTCGATGTTGGGATCAGGGTGCAGACCTCTTTTTCTGGAAAAGAGGACGCATGTGGACTTTTGTGGGTTAAGCCTAAACCCATTCTCGTCTGCCCACTTAGACAGCTTGTTCAGACCAAGTTGAACTTGTCGCTCACAGATTGCAAGGTTACATGAGGTGAACCCTATCTGTACATCGTCGACATATACTGAATAAAATATGTTGCGTGGGATGTACAGACGCAGAGAGTTCATTTTTATGATAAAAAGGGTGCAACTGAGCACACCACCCTGTGGTACTCCAGTTTCCTGCACATATGGTACTGATAAGGCATTACCCACACGGACACGGAATCTGCGGTTCGACAGGTAACTTTCAATGATATTCAGCATATTTCCACGTATTCCAAAGTGTGCGAGGTCTCTCAGTATTCCGAACCGCCACGTGGTGTCGTATGCTTTTTCCATATCGAGGAAAACACACAGGAAGAATTGCTTGTTGACAAAAGCCTCACGAATCTGAGCCTCTATGCGTATCAGATGGTCAGTGGTGGATCGGCCATCGCGAAACCCACATTGGTATGGGTCAAGCAGCTTATTTGATTCTAGGAAATGTATCAGACGGCGGTTTATCATCTTCTCGAAGACTTTGCAGATGCAGCTTGTTAGAGCTATGGGCCGATAGCTGGATACGGACGATGGGTCCTTGCCCTGCTTTAGGATAGGGATCACTATGGCCTCTTTCCAGGCAGAGGGGATCTCGCCGGAGGTCCATATAGAGTTATAGAGACAAAGAAGGGTTTTCTTCGTTTCAGAGGACAGGTTTTTCAACATTTCGTATAGTATGCGGTCAGAACCTGGGGCAGATTGTTTGCAACAGGTGAGTGATGCATACAGCTCTGCAAGAGAGAAAGGCAAGTTATATTGCTCGTTCCCGGTGCTCTTTCGGTCTAGTTTTTGTTTTTCTATTGCTGTTTTGTATTTTATAAATGCTGGAGAATAGTGTGATGAACTGGACACATGTTTAAAATGTGCACCCAGATGGTTCGCTTGGTCCTCCAGGCTGTCTCCCAGCGTGTGTACCAGGGGAGGCGGATTTGTTTGTCGCCCTCTTACTCTATTGACCCTGTTCCAAACCTTGGCCTCATCCGTGTACGAATTGATGCTTGATAAGAATTTTTGCCAGCTGTCTCTTCTGGCTTGTCTGCGCGTTCTCCTACCTTGGGACTTTGTTTTCTTGAAATTGACGAGGTTTTCAGTAGTAGGAAAATCGCGAAGCTGCCTCCATGCTTTGTTCTGCTGCCTACGTGCGTTCCGGCATTGTTCATTCCACCACGGGACACGGCGTTTGCTAGAAAGTCCACTTGTTTGGGGAATACATTTAACAGCTGCATCAATTATGAAATTAGTAAAATATTCGACGGCACCGTCAATTCCGAGTGATGAAATGTCAGCCCACGAGAGCGTACTGGTAAGTGTTTGGAATTTCTCCCAGTCTGCTGCATCGACCTTCCACCGGGGAGCGTGTGGTGGAGATTCGTATTGTCTTGGTGTTCTCAGCAGTATGGGGAAATGGTCGCTCCCGTAAGGGTTTTTTATAACTTCCCATTCAAGTTCAGGAAATATGGATGGAGAAGCTATGCTGAGATCTATAGAAGAAAAAGTTTTGTTTGCAAGACAATAATATGTAGGTTCTTTTTTGTTCAGCAGACACGTACCGGATGAGAAAAGAAAGCCTTCAATTAGACGGCCTCGCGCATCGATGCGAGAGTCGCCCCACAGACCACTGTGTGCATTGAGATCCCCAAGAACAAGATAAGGTTCTGGCAATTCGTCTATAAAGGACTGAAATTCATGTTTGTGTAAATGGTAATGTGGGGGTATGTAAAGCGAGCAAATCGTGACGAGTTTGTTTAGGAGAACAAGTCGAACTGCCACTGCTTCAAGTGGCGTTTGCAGCTTTAAACGTTGACACGCTATGCTTTTGTGAATTATAACGGCAACACCGCCTGAAGATGCAAGAGCATCATCGCGGTCTTTAGGAAATGTAACATACTGTCGGAGAAAGTTTGTATGTTCCAATTTTAGGTGAGTTTCCTGTACACACAGCACTTTTGTATTGTGTTCGTGGAGAAGTTCTTTCACATCATCGAGGTTCCTCAGAAGGCCTCTGACGTTCCATTGTATGATTTGTGTTTCCATACTGAAAGTAAATTGGTGCTGTGTGTACTAAAAAAGGAAGTGTTGCCTTAGATTACAGAGCCCTTTCCGGGCCCTGTAACGCGGGATTTGTCCTTTCTGAAGCGGTCGAGGGAGCCTCGCCGCTCCTTAGGCGCTTGGTGCGCCGTCGGGATGGGTGTAGTGTCCATTGCCTCATGTGGGGCGCCGGACACGCGCTCTTGCGAGCGAGAAATTTCGCGAGAAAGTCTCGCCGCGAAGGACGAGACCTTTGCGCCCACCAGCCCGGAGGTTGATGGGGCTGTCTTTGGGCCTGAGCTGCGCCGGCTGTTGCCAGCGGCAGCAGGGGCCGGAGAGGGTGAGGCAGCCTTGACTGCACCCACCGTGGGCGCTGCTGGCGGTCCTGCCGGTTCGCTACGCGAAGCGCAGAATGCCGCCGTGGACTGTTGTGGTGCCGGTAACCCTAGGGTAACCGGGCTGGTTTGCTGGTTGGGTGGGGTAGGCTTAGCTCCTTCCACCCAGGGGGCAGGGGCCACAAGCGGCAGCTCGGTGTGTGCGGGCTCGGCAGGTGGCAGTGGCCGCTGCGACGCTGCCCCCCGACGCGCCGCATCAGCATAAGATGTGTTGTGGAAAAGTGAGCACCTCTTACGGGCTTCCTTGAAAGAAATATTTTCTTTTACTTTTAGGGTGATTATGTCCTTTTCTTTTTTCCAGTTTGAACAGGAACGTGAGTAGGATGCGTGGTCACCACTGCAGTTCACACAGTGAGGAGTGCCAGTACAGTTGTCGGAGGAGTGGCCCTGTACTCCACACCTTGCACAAGTTATTTGACCACGACAGCTCTGTGAGCCATGGCCAAATCTTTGGCATTGGAAGCACCGTCTAGGGTTAGGGACATATGGTCGAACAGTTAACCTAATGTATCCTGTTTCGATGGTTTCAGGCAGAACGCTAGATCCAAATGTGAGGACAAGATGTTTGGTGGGGATTTCTTTGTTGTCCCGTCTGATGATGATACGTTTTACATTGGTGACATTTTGATCTTTCCACCCTTCCAGGAGTTCTGCTTCTGATAATTCTAGGAGGTCTGCTTCTGATACGACTCCACGTGAGCTATTCATTGATCGGTGTGGTGATACAGAAATTGGTATGTTGCCGAAAGTCACAAGGTTGCCGAGTTTCTCGTACTGTTGTTTCTGAGGGACCTCAAGAAGAAGGTCTCCGCTAGCCATTTTGATCACTTTGTAACCTGAGCCTAAAGCTTCCGTCAAAGATTTCGCAACTATGAATGGAGAAATGGATCTGGCCGGTTTTGAAGCATTTTCACTGTGTACAACATGGTATTTCGGATAGATTTCTTTTGGTCGGTTGGAATACAGGCTAAGTTCATCGGTGCGTCCCCTCTTTAGAGGGTGACGATCAAGTAGGCGGGGAAATGCTGGTGTTCCCATAACGGTTTGTTTTATTTCGGCGGCAATGGCGGCCACCCACCACGGAGCCCAACTAGGGGACGCTGCAGTGCTTAACGCGTAAGGCTGCAGGCGCCAACCGTACATTGCCACTATAACCTAATATATTATACCCAAGGGAGGGCACATACACAAGGTTAACCCAAGCCGCCTATGAAAATTAGGAAGTGACAGAAGAGAAGAGATGATAGGATAGTTAAAGAAAGGAGACAGGAAAGCAAAAGGTTGGAGAGGGGGATAGGAAAAGGCGACCACCGATTTCCCCCGGGTGGGTCAGTCCGGGGGTGCCGTCTACGTGAAGCCGAGGCCAAAGGGGTGTGTTGCCTCCGCCAAGGGGCCATAAAGGTCCAAGCACTCAGCATTGGCTCAACCCCCAGGATCCTCTTTTCCCCGGACACGGCTAAGCCGCGCACGGTTAGACGCGGGAGGGTCCAACCCTCGTGTGCTCGGGTACGTGGTGTCGCAACACACCAAACGCCTGCTTACGCAGACGCCCCTGCGAGGCGGTGCTGTAACAGACGCACGTACAAGGAAGCTGTCGAGAGGGGTGAGCCGTGATTTAGTTAAGAATATAGCCTCAACTACACAGGCATAATGTGCGATCATGTACTGACCGCACTTCTTTCAGTTCTTGTTTAATGCGTGCTTTGCTTCCTGCTCGCTCTCATACGACGCCGTAAGGTAAATCCGCTGCCACTTCAGTTGCACCCTTATCTTATTGTAAGAACTTTCTGACTCAGACATTGGGTGCACTAAGCTGCCGCCGCAGGTTCCTAGCGTTTTGATTCTAGGAAGGCTCAGCGTTTTTGCCAAATACGCTTTTGGGCTAGTGAAATAGGTGTTAAGGGCGAAATGACGGAGCTATTCTGGCCAGCGTCCTCTGTGCATGTTCGGAGGTTGCAGGTGCATGTGAGCACGAATAATTTCCATGAAGTTTTAGGGGCGAAGCTCCTTATAGCGGCACCCGTTCGTCCCCGTCGTCGTCGTAGTAGTAGTAGTGTGTAACCAGTCTGAGGAAAATGAGAAAAAAATTCCGAAGTTGTGTCCGTAGCGCGGAATCGAACCAGGGACCCCTTGCTTCCGAGCGCGCGGTGTTAGCCCACCACGCCACGAAGCGGACATGGACACACGCACCACGATGGAAATAAATACCCAACATTAACGAAAGGCCGCGTTTCTAGCGCGTTTCTAACGCGTTTGTGCTATCGCGTTACGGCCCGTGTAAGAAGCTAGTATAAGACGCTGTGGCCTCTCCGTCTTAGCTTCAACGCGTTTCGAACGCGCTGCCCAAAGCGGTGACAAGTCAAGTTCAAGTCGAGGAGGCGTTTATGAATACGGGGGGTATACTCTCTCAACAGTCATGTGATGGCGCCGGCATGTGTAAATGGCTGCGTAAGACGCTGTGGCCGCTCCCCCTTACTAGAGAGTACTGCACGTTTCTAACGCGTTTGTGCTAGCGTCCCCTTAAGCGGGAGATCCGATGATTCCCTCCGGAGCTTCGCCCACTCATCATCATTCACCCGTGATATGCTGTGATATTTTTGTTGAGGCACCTCTGCCAATATCCCTCCTGGTGGAATGATGGCTGAGGCTCTTTTCTCTCTTGACATAGTCTCCCATAGACATCATATCTCATCCAAGTACTTCAGCATCCTCTCCTTTGTTAGTCGTGTAAAATCCTTGCGAATACGGCTCCGGCGCCTTCCTGTTGGTGTGGATGGGGGCTGCTGTGATGAGGACCAAGACGTGGTTCTACAGACTCTGTTGGGGCAGTACAGTAGCGCATGAGACAAGAAACACAGAAAAGAGAGTGAGCAAGTCGCTGCACACCAGCTTTGAACCCCCCTTAAGCGACAGCTGGCTGCCGAAGGACCCCGTCAGACGTACTTTGTACAGGCTCTGTAGGGGCAGAACAGGTAACACATAAGACGCAAGAATACCAGGCAAGAAGGTCAGCAATTAGTCCGCAGACCATGCGTGGAGCTGTTTAATAGAGTAAATCTAGTACTTTCACTTCAATTTACCAAAGTGTTATTCGGGTTTTGGGATGAAAGAAGCTGCCGTCGGCGACGAAAGAACAATGCAAACCTACTCATGGCTACGGCTTCAACAATATTAAATATGTGACGAGCATTCGGATATCGCTCTCTCTTTCGGGGTTGTGTTTCTGTAACGACGGCCTGCTGGAAGTGTGCGGCGTTTCTCACACCCGCTGTCGTGCGCAGTGTCCTTAATGTAAACAAGGAGTGCAATAAAAGGAGAACAATATTTCAAAAATGAGAGACACTGACACTGCCTAGCAAATAAAAGTTTATTTCGGAAATAGCAATGGATGGTCCTGACTGTCAATATGTCATGCAGCATCTATTCATTAGCTTGTCTAGGCCTATGAGTTACCGAGACGAATATTACATAACGTTAAGGCAGCGATGGTAACCGACACACCGGTATTGCCGTCCTCAGTCGCAGCAGAATCCGGCTCCCGTATTGATGCAGACGTGTTCCGCATGGCCCAGGACCAAAACCTAGTATTCGGGCTTACATCTCCGCTCTCAAACACGTCACTTCCCCCGCGAGATATCGAATCGCAATAAACTGGGTTTTTGCGCGAAATACACAACTAGTGAACTAATGAAACAGTGCATGTGGTGCACTCAAACGTCACGGCAAGAGTACAGTGTATAATTATGAATAATGTTTTCGTGCTCTTTGTCATGTTATAAAAAATCACCGACCAAGCACTTAACCAGCAAAGCTGAAGCGTACGGCCCCGGTATTTAGCAGTGGATTAATCCCGACGCTGTATTGAAGCGTTTCTCAATTTTTGGTTACATGTTTCTGTTCTAGTGGAACGCAAGCGCCACTGGCAGGCGGATGCTGCTAAGCACAACGCCACGCTCACCCGGGAACCGAACGCATGCGACAACGGCGAACCGAGGAGACGGCGTTGCGGGTAGAGCACCGTCAACGTGGCAATGGCGGGAACGCGTTCGCCGGGCCAGCGCCCGCTTTCGGCGGGAGTTTCTCAAGCGGCACTTTCGCTTCGGCTGCGAAGAAGCGTCCACGTTGAAATCGCGAAGCTTGTCACGGAAGCTTCTCACGTGGAATGGAATTTCACTGAAGATGATAATCGACATAGGTTCGCCTGTCTGCGTGGTGCCCAAAGCAGAATACGAAACCCATCGTCATAAGTGGCCACCGCGTTGTGAGGCTGCGTTAACCCTTTTGTGTTATCTTGGAAAGCTACCAGTGCTTGGCGTTCTGCAAATACAAGCTTCCTATAAGTCAGTGACAGTTGACTGCAATCTGGTAGTGTTAAACTGCGAAGGTCCTAGCCTTTGCGGCCGTGACTTATTGCAGAAACTTAAGATACAAGGGGCGCCGCTTCTTCACATCGTGTCGCAGTCACCGAAGTGAAGCTGTTGAGTCAAGGAGCTGCACCCGTGATGGACCGTTATGCTGACCTTTTCACGGACGGCGCGGGACTCATCAAGGGCCACCCGCACGGCTGGATATAAAGAACGGAGCAACACCAGGTCTGCAAGGCAAGAAACGTTCCATTCGCTTGCTAGATAAGGTCTCCGCCGAGTTAGACTGACTTGTGGCCAGGGGCATTATTTCTCCTGTTTCCTATGCAGAATGGGCAACCCCGATAGTCCCGGTATTGAAAAGCGATGGGACACTTCGCATCTGTGGTGATATTAAAGTAACCCTGAACCCAGTCTGTGAAATGGAAAGATATCCCTTACACGTAGTTGACGACATTTTCGCTACGCTTCGCGGGACAGCACTTCACATCTTGGATTTACGGGATGCCTACAACCAAATTCTTCTAGACGAAGATTCGCGTAAATTGGCTGTTATAAACATTCACAAGGGCCTCTTCTGTTATAATCGACTGCCATTTGGAATTGCATCCGCACCTGCGATTTTCAAAGAACCATTGAGTATGTTCTGCAAGCCTTTCAGGGGTTCAAGCGTACTTAGATGACGTCCTAATAGCAGATGCGAATGATCAGCCGAATACGAATCTGCAAGCAGTTCTACAGCGTTTCAGAGATACGGCATCAAGCTCCGGGCGGACAAGTGCCAGCTAGGCGAGGCGTCCGTTACGTATCTAGGACATAGAATTGACGCGGCAGGTTTGAACCCGTCGGAGAAGAACGTCGAGGCAATTAAGCGGGCTCCGGCTCCTCGGAATGTTACGGAGCTGCCGTCCTTTTGGGCATGCTTACGTTTTTAACAAATTTTTGCCTAAACTGTGTCCACGCTTCTCAGCCCCTATACAGACTTCTGATGATGATGATGAAAACATTTTATGACAGGAAGGGAGAGGGGAGTTAGGGGAAGGGTGGTCGGATCCTTATTCCGGGATTCCGTTGGCTAAGGCCGCCGCCCTGGCTCTTTTCACGAGGGCTTGCTGGTCCTCGAGGGTTGAGCTGGACAGGGCTGCCTCCCATCCTTCCCACGTTGGCTGTTGTGTGGTTTCTAAGGCACTATTAGCCTGACAGGCCCATGCCATATGGTACAAATCTGCTTTCTGCCCGCAGAATTTACATTCGGCTGAAAAGGATTGTGGCTCGATAGCATGTAGCTTTACTGGATTGCTAAATGACATGGTTTGCAATCTCCGTAGAAGACATTCTTCTGATTTATCTAATCCTTTGGCAGGGCCCGGTTATTTTCGTCGCGATAGGCGCAAGTGCTGTAATACATCTGCATAAGTTACTAATGGCAATGGGTGTTCCGGTTCTACGGGGAGGGAGGAGGAGGGACCCCGGGGGAGGAAAGCTCGGGCGGCGGCGTGTGCACGCTCATTCCCTCTACTCCCTGATGACCTGGCACCCAAATCACTCTTTGCGCGAAGCGAAGACCCCAGATTGTTTCAGAATCCTGCAAGCTAGCGGCGCAATTCTGCCCCGCATGTAATTTCTATATGCAGTTTGCGAATCCGTAATGATGTATTCGGAATTAGGATGCGAAGCTGCCATAGCAATCGCCACCTCTTCCAATTCTGCAATTTCCCCGTGCCGAACAGAAAGTCCACTGACCGTCTTCCCTTGATGCACAACGGCTATTGTCGAGACCCCTCCTACAGGGACCCGCAGCATCCACGAAGAAGGCTCCCTCTATTTTAGAATAGATCTCGTCCATCTTCTTGGCTCTCGCCCTCCTCCTTGCTTGATGATATTCAGGGTGCATGTTTTTCGGCAGGGGCAGTGTCGCAAACTTGCTCCTCCACTCTTTCGGGATCCTGCTTGACGCTTGTGTTGCGGCGGTTCTTTGAGACACAGATATGATGCTCGGGCGTCTTTTCGTTCTCTGTGTGCTGGCGGCATTGGTCCCCCTCCGAAGAAGCATCGTCCGATGCGTAGAAAAGGCCTAGACAGGCCGACAGTTTAAAAGAACAAAGCTCAGGGATGGCTGGTGGTATCCTTGGGCACATTTGCAAATTCTGTTTTATTGCGATAGCAATTATATGGACACTCAAAAGCAGATTTCTGCCGTCGCCGTCGCCGTCGCCGTGAGGTTCCGTATGACGTCAATGGAGATGAAATTATCGCCGCGCACCGCCGAACGCTGTATGTGCGAGTGAAAGGGCGCGAGGGACGCGCTCGTTCACGGGGAGTGAACGCACGGCGGAGAACAAACGCGCGTTCTGCGCCGTGCTTCCTTAAGGGCTGCAGAAATAGGCGTCTCTTTCCTCCTTTACAATTACCATATATGTAGAGCAAACGCGCCTTCTTCTGAGGCACGAAAGGCCGGGGGGGGGGGGGAGGGGGAGGGAAGGGAGGCGACGTTTAGCTGCGGCACCAAGTGCCTATTTATATCAGAGGCTCTGGCAACAGTCACCAACGCCGCACGCATTTTGAGCGAACGCGGGCAAAACGCCGACGGCGTCGACAACAGTTCTGCGCGTTGCCGGTGCTGCTGCATGTCCAAGTTTATACAGCTGATAAAGCTAATATCATTACTCCGTATAGCTCTCTACAATTTGCTATCTACAATTGCTATCTACAATTGATGCTTCGCCTTTCAGGTGAAACTGCGACAACTTTTTCAATGCCTTTCGTAGTAAGACTTCATTCGTACTGCGTGTACGACCTCTGGGCGAGTCCTGCGTCGTGTGGAGCACACTTGACCCTCGGGAGTTACCTCGTAGTTTAAGGGACTTAGCCGGCGAAGTACATTATAGGGGCCAAAATAACGGCGCAGTAACTTTTGCGACAGACCGGGCGTAGGTATAGGCGTCCATACCCACACTTTGTTTCCGGGGTTGTACTGCACCTCTCTTCACCTTAGGTTGTATCAGTTTGCGTCGACGTATTGCTGTTGTACGATGCGGTGCCTCGTAACTGACGTGCCTCTTCAGCCCTTTCTATGTATTCGCTAACGTCAGGGTCGTCTTCGCTGCTGTTATTTACAGGTAACATCGCGTCCAGTGTCGTTGTTACGGTCCGGCCGTAAACAAGTTCAAATGGCGTAAAATGCGTCGTCTCTTGTACTGCAATATTATACGCAAAGGTAGCGTATGGTAGAATACTGTCCCATGTTCGATGCTCTATGTCCACGTACATCGAGATCATGTCTGCGAGCGTTCTATTGAGCCGTTCAGTCAGGTCATTTGTTTGTGGATGGTGTGCTGTGGTTTACCTATGATCAGTATGCGTTAGTTTCATAACAGACTGCATCAAACGGGCCATAAAAGCTGTTCCCTGGTCTGTTATGACAACCTTAGTTGCACCGTGTCGCAATACGATGTGTGTGACGAAAAACTGAGCCACTTCAATGGCGGTTGCTGTTGTGATAGAAGAAGTCTCGGCATACCGGGTGAGATAATCAGTTGCTACCACAATCCATGGCTTTCCTGAGGACGAAACGGTAAATGGCCCAAGTAAATCTAATCCGATCTTTTCAAATGGTACTGCTGGTGGCTGTATTGGTTGCAGAAGGCCTGCTGGTTTGAGTGGCGGTGTTTTGCGCCTTTGACAATCTCGGCACGACTTTACATAGTGCTGCACTGAATTCATCAACTTCGGCCAGTAATATTTTTTGGCGGATTCTTGCCACAGTCTTACTAACGCCCAAGTGACCAGCTGAAGGGTCATCATGGAAAGCTTCTAAGATCTCGGGTCGTAGCGATGATGGTACGAGAAGTACGTGTGTGTGGCGCAGCATTGCCTTGCGGTGTCCTGCTTGACGCTTGTGTTGCGGCGGTTCTTTGAGACACAGCTATGATGCTCGGGCGTCTTTTCGTTCTCAGTGTGCTGGTGGCAATATATACGAGGGGAGAGAGAGGATGGGGAGGTGGTAGGGCGCTTTCATTCCTTCAAGAACAATAGTTGAGCTGACTTTTCATTGCAAAAAACGAGCTGAGTGCCAAAGATGACAAGTGAACCGTTGACGAAGATTATATACAGATGAGGAAGATGAAGTGAATAATAATGCTGACCTGATATATATATATATATATATATATATATATATATATATATATATATATATAGAGAGAGAGAGAGAGACGGATACGGCGATAGAGTGGTCGTCATGCGCTGCTACCTCCTCAAAACGCACATTTATGAAGCCTAATTCTCACCCAAATGCAATTTTCTAAGCCCAGTGCAAGGCGTTGCCCTAGAAATCAGCTGCCGCCATTTTCGAGTCCCCGTCCTCACTGGCCTCAACTTTCATCAGGCCAAGTAATGTAATCTCGCCAAGCCATCAACCGAGCGCTGGTTAAGCGGTATACCGTGAAGCAATGAGCTCTGCAAATTGTCCGAGCTCCGTTTGAAGCGGTTAGCCACGGGGGTATAATTCTGGCTCTGGAATGTAGCGCATGTCAGAGGCTTGCAGTAATGGTCCCTAACGCATTATTACGCTGAAAGTGAATAATGGGTGGTATGAATAATAGTACGCCTAGATAAGATGTGGTTGTTTTAAATTAGAGGAAACTTGTAAACGAGCGTGAAGATTCTTAAAGCTGTTAACGTAGCCACGCTGTCTCTTCTGCGTAAGTGTGGTACAAAACCAGAGCGTCTATTATCATGGAAAAGCAGGAACACTCGTGAGTCAACACAAAAACTTACGTTACCTAAATGAAGCTTACGCTATATTCATGCAATTAGGTTTTTATACAAAAACAAGGGCGCAAGTTGGAATACGCTAGCGCAAGACAGGGGTAATTGGATATCGCAGGGAGAGGCCTTCGTCCTGCAGTGGACATAAAATATAGGCTGATGATGATGTATATAGGCTGATGACCAGGGAGGAGGGGGGGGCACAATTCTTGCCGGCTCTGGACGAGAAACAGCGCATAGACAAAGCTGAGTGAGTGAAAAACAGGGAAGAGTTCAAGATGAACGGGGCTGAGAAGGGAGTGGATATATTAAAAAAAGCAGGTGGACAACAACACAAGAATAAAACATGCATCCGTGTTACACACTCCTCGGGCAGACCTTGACGTCCGGATAACGGCCCATGAATAAGCACTTCTGTGCTAATTTCTGGACAGACTGTTAGACTACGATTTAAAGTATACATGTGTTTTTTTCAAAAATGATGGAACAGCTTCATGAGCTCATTCAAGTTTGGACATGCGACTAGCAGGAATCATAATGCAGGTATAAATCTAAAATAACACATTTCGATGTTTCGATGTCTGCCCGTAGTTCTTCCTTACAGAGTACTTCCTAACGTGAAAGGGGGAACAGTCGTCACTACACAATGTCATCTGGGCACATGCGATGTACCTTTATTCACTCCACGCACATAAAATGGTATCTCGGCACTCCGATCAGAGAAATGAGCTACTATATAGCCAAAAGCAACAAAAGAGGCTGGCAGCACATACCTCGCCACTGACTACATTAGCACAACAGAACTGCGCTGAAATGGCGAAGCTAATTGAGGTTCACGCTGACATGGCAAGAAGCTTCAAAGTAGTGTCTAGATCGGCATGTGAGACAACACCATGTTGTTCGGTGGCTGTTGCCATTACCTGTCCAACTGCTCTCTCAGCCAACGCTGCTTTACTTCCGCGAACATAAGGTTGTGCTTCTGTTATACCTTTCACAACGTTAGATTCTACGTCTGCTAGCTTTGCTTGTCACTGAAGTAAGCGAAAGGCAACAACTGACGTTAGTAACGTTGCTTCCGCACTCATTGTATGGTTATAGTTTAACTTTAGTGCTTTGCTGCCGAGGCACAAAGCACCTTTCCATTAATCACGCACGGTAAGTTTTTCTTGCTATACGAAGACAAGCACTACTTGCCATGTTTCTATCCAACCGCTTGGTCTCCTTCTGCCAACTAAACCAAAATAAATGAAAATGTCCTAGGTGATGGTGTTCATTAGGCTTCTGGGAGAAGCGCTAAACGTACCGAAAGTTTGTTTTATGAAGCACAATAACATATAGCCAACATCCCATAATTGTTCTCGTCTAAGGATACCGTAAAAACCGGGCTATAGGTCGAACCGTTATATAAGTCGACCCCCCAAATAACCAATTCTAAAAATAAAAAAATCTTTTTCAATGGCAAAAGCACCGAAAGACACCCTTACCTTTAAACAAATGCGACTCAGCCGGTTTCACAATGGTGACAGTATTTATTTAAATGCTGCTCCGTGCCGTGATGATAAGGTGCTGACAAACACGCGGGTCGATGGTCGCACGATACGAAGGCCACGGCAACCTGGCGGGTTGCCGAGGGCTTCCGCGTACTCAATCGCCTTTTTCTTGAAGGCGACGGTGAATTGCCGTCGGCTTCCGCTCATTTTGAAACAAAATGTGAAAAAGCAGCCTAAATGCAATGGTAAAGGCGGCTGTTTACTTCATCTGCCTATTGTTGCAACACTTCCGTAGTTTTTCCGCCAATGTCCGGTATATAAGACGAGGGTCGACTTTTCGCAATGGTTTTTTGAAAAAAAGTTCGACCAATATTACGGTTTTTACGGTACGTACGTGACGCGAATACAATACAACAAATGCAAGTGGCTCTTTACTTATCAAATTTACATTAATAATTGAAAAAAATAAAAAAGGAAAACGTTATCCTGTGTTCCCTTTCACTTCGAGGATTATAATACGACCGCAAGTCAATGCGAAAGTTGAGATTTTCTTTCTTTTTTTTTCATTTCGTGTAGAGTTCTTATGAAAGCGTAGAAACGCTAACGCAAGTTAAATAGGAAAACGAAGCGTGAAGATGGGTAAAATTTCGCAATAAAATAGTTATAACGAGAGCCTACTGCGTGCAAGTGTCTCTCGCGGATGGTCCGGCGAACGCATTCGTTGATCTTTTAGACTGTTTGCTATTTGGAGCCTGTAACATGCACAACGAATTGTAACTATCTTTTAGGTGATTAATCAAATTAGGTGCTCAATTAGTTTAATTTGCGAAAGACAAGGTATAGAGATTTCCCGTAACACTATGGAATGTCATTTCGCAGCTTGCATTATACAGTGCGTAAATTTTGATCTTGCTTTCTGGCCCTTTTCCGAGCGTTACACACTGGCAGCAAACTCCCGCTGCCTGCTGGCTTTGCCGCGTTTTCACCACTGGCTCTTCACTGCATCACACTCTTGCAACTTTATTTATCAAAATAGAAAATGTCTGGCCAGCATTTTAGAATGGGTCATCTGAACCATCAAACATCCGACCAAATATTGTACTAGATGGCTCCAATTTGGGTTTGTTGGTATGACGGTGGGGTATATTTCATATCTGGTATGTTGGTATAGGCTGATGATGAAGATAATGATGTTGGTATGCTATAAACCATTCAACTACTAAGCGTCAAACTTCAGTAAGAAGCGAAGGCTTCTATTTGAACTTATTGTTACTACGTCTTGATAATGCAGTAGGTAAACAGAGATATTGCAGAAGTTGAAAAATGAGAGAAAAAAAAGAAAGAAGCTTAATTAGTGACGCATATTTGTTTATTTTTTTCCCTTCTCTTAGTGCACTTCCGCATAAAATAGCATGACGGGTCAGCTCTTAGCATTTTGCCGAGTTTGAAGCAGCCGAGAAATAATTTTGGTGTTCCCAGATGCTCGGCAAAATATGGCGCGAGGTTCGACAGCCATAGCTTCAATTAAGGTTCGGGTAATTGAAAATTCTTTAGTGAAACTCTTATAGACAACGACTACACCAGGCTCTGAACTGGATTGGTCCTTGCAGTGTCCCTTACAAACCGAGCACCGTTAAAGTAAAGGCATTGCCACAAAACTAGAAAATAAATCCAAACAAAATGTTTTCAAGCTTTATCCACAGCCTTATAATAGGCCTCTTACACGAGTTAAAACCAGCTTGAGTGGGAAGAAGCACATATGACACCATGTATGTGAAACTATGAGTGCTCGCATTAAGGTAATGGCGACTTGCAGCCCGAATAATTGTTGAAGCGGGGTTCAGTAGTGCTCTTTTACCCATCGTGGTATGTGCCAGACACAGTAGTTGTAATCTACATTTTATGTTTTCTCGGACTTTAGACAAAGTGGGCGGTGCAGCTGGGGCCTAATCTTAACCGAACCAAAGTGGTCGGTCCGTCCAAAATTGAGGACTTGATTACCGTCATTAGGAGCAACAGCTCCGGCAATGGGTTGGCGTTCTTCTCTAGGCTCGGCTATGTATTTATTTCGTCGGCAGAACTTCATTGTGTCGGTACTAAGAGGGTGATTTGGCATGAGAGTAGTTGCATACTGACGCTGAAGAAATAAAGATACGGTTTTGTTCAGGGAGTGGTCCGTGACTGTAGCGCCACTACACCACTTGTGCGTATACGTTCATGTGACATTCGCTGGTGCAGCCATGTTGCGTGCATGAAAGTGCATTTTCGAAATAGTAGAGAACTTCAGTTAAGTCAACTCACACTGCGAAAGGACATGGTGGTTCTGTTGAACAAGACGATTGGCGTTTTTACTATCCTGACTGTATTAAATTGGGCTTTACCAGCACGGTAACAAAGCAGTAGAGGACTAGGCACGCTTTGAATCTTGTTCGAGCGTTTCAGTGTGGTACCTACAAGAAAAACCGTTCAAGTTTGTCTCGTGGCTAAGTCTATCTTTCGTGGCCTGCTGGCATTTGCAGCGGAATTAAAAGCACAAGAGCATGTAACTGCTTACATCTTCCATTCCGACTGAGGAATACTTCATCCTATCAACAGAAAAGTAACTGAACGCAAAATATGTTACGCGGAAATGCTTTCAAATAGTAGACGAAAATTATTTTTATTTTTTCAAATGCCCTAAACCTTCGGAAGAACTATGTAAACACGGCAGGAAACACACTTTCTTATACTTACATTTGTTAACAGTATAGAGGCCCTAAAAGCAATGATGGCACAGTAAGCGCATTCCAACAGCCAGAGAGATAGTGAAACGCTTGTTGAAACAAAACCGTGCCCACGAGGCGGACATTTCACGATTCGGCCGACGTTTGTGCGCAGGCGCGAGGAAAAGCGTGTGCGAGAGAGAAAATGTGGGGGCTTTTTGCTCCTTCAATATCTGACTTTGCCGAGGTATTACGGAGGGGAAGTTTATTTGCTCGTTTTGTATGCGTTTGTCCCTAGTCGTGCAGGCATTGCGGAGTGAGGTAGCGCGCTCACCATGCCCATACGCGAGTTTGTTTACTCTTCGACGCTGGCTGCCGGCGCAGTGAACCAGGTGAAGCAGTGGGCATGGACGCCCTATTTGGTGATTGCTGTGTCTAAAGGCACGTCGGACGTACGCGAATCTCAGAAGCTAAAGGTATGTTGGACAGAATCTAAAGGTACGGTTGTACGTACCTCGTGCCAGGCTAAAGATACGTCGTACGTACCTGCTTTGCTTCCGTTTCGCTAGCTCCACGGCTCATTCCTACCGATTTTTGTAATTTTTTTGCAGAAATCAAAGTGGGCGATTCAAGAATGCTTTTGAAAAGTCACGGAGAGCAGCATACGAAAAGCCTGGCACGAGATAAGATACTGCTCCTGGAGAGCAGGCCCTGTCCCTACTACGGCCCCTACTGCTCCCCCACGAAAATCAGTGATGTTATTTTGAAGGTGGAACGCTGTAAGGTGCGAGAAAGTCTGTCCGACGTACTTTAGCTTCTGGGATTCGCATACGTCCGACTTAGAAGCAATGAGCACTGACGCATTTGTTTAGCACAGCGATCACCAAATGGGCCGTCAGTGTGCATTGCTTCACCTGGTTCACCGCGCCAGCAGTCAGCGTCGGAACGTAAACAAACTCACGCATGGGCCTCGCCAGCGCATTACCTCACTCAGCAATGCCTGCACGACTAGGGACAAACGCATACAAAACGAACAAAGAAACTTCTCCTCCGCAATACCTAGGCAAAGTCAGATATTAAAGGAGCAAAAGCCCTCAGATTTACTATCTCGCACCCACTTTTACTTGCGCCTGCGCACAAACGTCGGGCGATTCCTGAAATGACCATCTCGTTACTATGCTGGATAGCCAGGATGTGACAGTAGTGGCTAAATGCCATAGGTACTCCTTAGCAGCTGCCTAGTCTGTCAGTTGTCATGGCGTGGTACAGTTATAATCTACGCCATACTAGGGATATTATTTTGGGGCACTATTGGTGATTATTATTATTATTATTATTATTATTATTAATATTATTAATATTATTATTAATTAGCATCCCCATTGAAATGGGGCGGTGACATAGTCACCTAGCCTGCATGAGTTAATGAGGTATGCTGTAAATTTTATTTTTCATTTTAGCATTTTTGTATACAGCTCTTATCTTTTTTTCTGTTCCTTAAAACTACCTATATACCTTGTACCGCTACCTATGTCTGTAACAGATCCAGTGGTATCAATCTGTTCCCTACATTTTTCTCACAAATACTCTTAACGTCTCTTGCTTATCTCGAATGCTGACTGGTTGATGCTTTCATCCACATGAACTCCAAGCCGCTCTCCAAGGTGTATTTTACCTACACGCGTCACTGGGTGAATCCCTTCACATTCTATCATGATGTGTTGAGTGGTCTACAGAATTTCGCTGCAGCAAGCACTAGCCTCATCTTGTTGCGAGTATTGGCTCACGTATGTTTTTGTGACGTGGGGGAGCAGAGAGGTTGCATTCCACCAGCTGGACGTGATGTGGTAGTTTGCGGAGCTGACAGTCCGTGCATGAGCGAAAAAAATTTCGACTGAAGTTTAACATGCCACACCGGTAATATCACTGGCGTAGACGCTCGGAAGCCTGAAAAATGTCAGCGTGAGCGCACTGTGGATTGATGTGGAAGCAGGCGCCGATTAATGAGCGTAAGTTTCTTTTGAAATGACGAGAAGCCATGTACGACTGTCTGGCGTGTAACTGCGCCTGTAGAGGAGTTGACTGCGTACGGAAAAACAAGAAGCCTGACGGCGAAACGAGTGAGGTACCGGCATGGGCCACTCGCACTGTGTGGGAGCGCTGTTTTACGATGGTAGTTTGGACGGCTACCTCACACCTCCACCAATTATAATAAGGTTTATTGCAATTTATGAGTAGCTGCCAGTAGGAGGCCTAATAAGAACACAGAGTCCAAGTACGAGCTCTCCCTTTCGAGCCACGCATTCACGCGATGTCGCTGACTATGCTGCTCTTCTTCTCCTTACACCTCGAACATTGTATTTTTATTTTTGGTGTCTTGGTCTCGCAAACGAACGTAGCCGAGGGCGCAAGACCTTTCGTAAGCGGCGGACCTTTGAAAGCAGGGTGCCGGCCTAGGGAGGGTTTCTTGTACCTGAATTGTAAACAGGTGAATGTCGACCGGTTGTGGTTGAAACCACGCTCCTGGTCTTAGCCAAGCAAGACGGTCTCAATTACCGCTGTATGCACAAGTGGCAGTTGCCAGACTTCTCATATTTAGTTTACATTTTTCATTACTAGTCTATAAAAAATGGCTACAGTTTCATAGGGCAAACTGACTGCTTTTTCCTCTGCTTGCGTGCGAACGAAAAAACTATGTAATTAAAAAAAAAATTAAAACACTTCCTTCGGCGAGCAAATACCTGTACGGATATTGTGCACCCTTTCATCTAGAAGAAAGTGGTTCCAAATTGATAAGAAAGCGCTTTCGCATCAAGTGGTCTTTAGTAGAAACGGGAACTCACTACAGCGGATTTTCTCATCGCGGGGGCTTTATTTTGTGCTGAGCTTTCGGATGACGAATGGGTTCGCAAGCCGAGACCCAGTTAGAAAAATTGTATCATAGGGAACATGGTTTGTTTCGACCGCAAGCCGATATATAAACTGGATGTCATTAAGCTTACGTGTGTAGAACACAAAGCTCAAGTGAAAGGTGGGCTGGATATGTGAGAATCTGTTGTTTTCATGGTAGTTGCTTCAGATCAACGGACACGGTGGTAAATTATTTAAGAGGTGAACACTCTTAGTGCATCTCTTCCCAAAATTTAGGGCTAACCATTAAATCTACACGTGCTATTATAAAGCCTGCGCGAGTGACCACATCTGTATTCGCGCGTTAATAAAAATATTTTTGTGCCCATAGGATCGAACAGTTGACAAGAAAAATTGTAATATTTAAGCAGACAGCACTGTATAGAAAATTGGGGAGATCTGTTCCTCACTTCATTATATCGGACATCTCAATCACAAAGAGAAATATTGCCAGGTGGACTCTGTTCACTATATTGAAGACGTCTCTCATTATTTGCCACCAGGCTATCTAATTTGAAACCACTGTCATGTCTGATATTTGCCTTACTATATGCCGGTGCCGAACGACCTCTTCCTCATTCCGTC
>NW_023607044.1:0-40001 GCF_013339745.2 Dermacentor silvarum | reverse complement strand
AGGTTGACAGGAAGATTGACACATTTCTGACACTTGCTAACCTTGAACAAACTCGTAGTGTTTACTTCCATTCATATAAGCCCCCCTTAAGAATTCCGTTATCACACACTGTTTATGGACAGAAAAGACTAAGCCACACATTACCAAGTACAATTAATACTTATGCGCAGCAAGGTATCGATATCGAAACACGAAAAACTACCCGCGTAATAGAAACGTTTCTTATAATCTCACATGTTATCTTTGTTGTAAGTTTTGTACACTTCTTTTCAGTCATGCTTCGAACTGCGCTTCAAGTTATGTTCTCTTAGATTATTAAGTATCAGCGTTTTATAAAAGTTTACCGGTGTCAGAGGTTCACCTGTAGCCTTCTTCGCTATCCCGCAGCTCCTTCGGTAGGGCCCATCCTGAGTTTTTGCAACATGCTCGAGTGGCAAGGTTTCCATGACGGATTCGCCACTGCGTGCGGCCTTGCGTAAAATGGATTCAGTCGCGAAGCAGCGTTGCGTCAGGCCCAGTGGCTGCTCTTATGCAAGCACGGTGTTTATAGCCGCACTTGAGTAGGCTGCGCCTCGTGTGTCCTCTTATGCGCTAGAAGTCAGGACGGCACTTGTGTTTTCCATGCCCGAAACACAGAATCGCTCGAAATGAGTGTCGAGGGTTGTGGTGAAACGGACAAAAGCGACCGTTGCATGCATACTGAAAGCAGGGTTCAACGAACCCGGATGAGGACTCTTTGGGTCACTGTGACACCCGAGGAAACCGAACGTCTTCGGTGGATTACATAAAAGAGAAACGGCTCCCTTTCGGCGCATGCTGAGTTCCTCTAAGGAATAGTCAGACGCTGCGACCGCCGTCCCGCGCGAAGCCGTAGCCTCGAGAAAACAGATCCGTTGTAGGTCTGAATTACTGTTTGAGCTTCGGTGCTATCTGGCTTCTATCCTACCTGCCTGGCTCCTAACTACGAAATAAGGCCTATAAGAAAAAAAATCACAAACAGCGCCTCGCTGTTGGGAATGTTCTCCGGATTCTTCAAAAATGCTCACCTCGATCCCGCCGAAGCAATGGCATTAGGGCGAGGAATGCAAGCGTTCATGTGCTACCCATAATGTTATTCGCTAATATTCCAGCTACTCCATTTCTGGCCAAGCAGAGTTGCGATTTGTTTAAATGTCACCGTTGCTTCATTGAGCTGGTCACTTATGTTCAACCTCAAAAATCCTGTAAACAGTCATGCGTGGCCATATTATTTGATGTAAATGTTGCTTTTGACACTCGGTTTTATGCTCTTGAATCAATTAGCCTTGGCGACCGCGTCCATCGCTGCTTGCATACGAGGGCTTTGTGCACACCTAAGACGATCCGACCTTTCCAGACACACGTATGCCTAGCACCCTACAATCATCAATTTTGTGCTCATTTGTCTCGTAGAAGGCCTATTTATCATGTACGTCAGTACAACACCTAGATCTCATAAACGCCAAGTTATCGATGCGCGTCAATGACATCTCCGCCTGGAAGTAAGTTGTACAGATGAGGAAAATTAAATTACAATATTGCGCTCACACTATACAGGACGCCATTTCTCGGGTACTGTGATATAGCTTCCCTGTGTTGGCCCTACAGAACTAACGTACGTACAATAGAAAGTTCTCAAGTTCAGGTACGGCGTACCTCCGCAGCGGAAACTACAGCTGTTGCTTATTACTGCCTAATCCCGACTGCCATTATTTATGAAAATGCTGAGAGCAAACATTAGGGACCTTGCCCGGTCCCTTTCCAAACATCTCGCCTCGCTACCAGAAGATCGACTCTGTACCTCTTTCTGCAAGACGATAGTGATCTATCATGACTGTGTCCCTTCAAATTATACATCTGCGGGGAGATTCCCGGTCCCTGTGTGCTTCTTTGCTCAACCATAACTTCCACTTTAAGTACACCAAAGCTAGGTACGCACGAAAACTGAATTGCCATCGCCAGCTACCAAGCAGCTGTCTCAACTCTTGCTGTACCAGACATATACACTGACTTTACGACGGCGGTGAATAGAACTGGCGGATCTGTACTCTTCCCTGCAAAATTCATCACCGTAATGTTCAAGACCTTTCTCACCAGACGATGTCGACAGCTTCGAAGCGTGGTGATCTTGGTACATGCCATTCATGTGACTCGTCAGTGATCGCCTTCAAGATCGTTTTCAGTAATATTGCCATCCGCCTGAGGACCGCACTACCAAATAATGCTTAAAATTCGATAGGTTCTTCATCATTTCCCCGAACAACGACCCGACATCACTATTTAGTGGCTTCCAGCCGTCTGGAGCATCATGGATAATGCATGCCAATGAAGTCCGCTCATGAATATGACGTGCGGTAAACCTGCCCCGCTGTCAAAAACAGATGCCGCAACAAAACTCCGCATACTAGCACATGTTTCTAGCACGGTCAACGCGAAACACTCCAAGTTGATGGCAGACCTATGGGATAGCATAGACTCATTTGTATGACTTGGTCTCCCATCTGCTCTTTTCCGAACCAGTACTATTGTTTTTTGGCGACTGGGGCTTGCTTCATAGCGACACTTAACTCACTATGACAGTTTCACTTGTGAAGCGTCCATGGTGGGCCATACTTTGCTCCCTTCCCTTGACCGACTTCCCAAAATAATCCTAGAGCCATCATTTCAATATGTTACGTTCTCTGGCTTGGTGTATACCTTTTACGAAGTATTACTTGGCACATGATGATGATTATGATGAGATTTATTGTCATCCCCTTTGAAACCTAGCCTGCTTGAGTTAATCACGCATGCTATACATGCTTTTCATTCTAGCATTTTTGTACACATATATTTAATCTGATTTCTCTTCCTCAAAACTCATCTATCTACCTTGTACAGCTACCTATACCTGTAACGGATCCGGTCATATCAATTTCTTCCCTGCTTTGTTTCCACCAATACTCTAAACGTTTATTGCTTATCTCGACCGCTTACCGGGTGGTGCTTGTCAGATTTAAATCCAAGCGCTTCTGGGAGGCATACGTTACCTACTGGTCTCACTGGGTGAATCCATTAGAGTGTGCTGAGTGGTCTCTGAACTTTCGCTGCGGCATACACATGCCTCATCTAGTTGCGAATATTTGCTCCGGTATGCTTTTGTCCTTAGGCAACCAGCTCGAGCCTCAAATAGCAAGGCACTTCCCTTCGTGTTAGTGAAGATAAAACACTTTAGGGCGCGACCTCATAATTCACATCACTATAACGCCGAGTACAACCCCGTTTGGGCCGCAGTGTTGTCGCAATAATTTTACCGAGAGCCCATGGTGGCGGACAGGTGTCCACAACTACACTTAGTCGCCGGGGCTGCACTCGACATTCCGTCGGCTCTGATTGTAACGACGAGCGTCGGTATTCTGCTGGCTGCGGATGCGGTTCCGAGCAAGCTGGTGAGCTTCCTCGGCTTTCTGGACGAAGTCATCAGCGCTCTCGCTTGTCGAGGTGCCGTCGTCTACCGGTCTAAAGGTGTCGTGACGCGAATGTCCCTAGACAAGTTCAAATGGGGTGAGTTGGGCGGTCTCCTGCACAGATGAATTATAGGCAAACGTCACGTATGGCGAAATTTAGTCCCACGTCTTGTGTTCTACATCAACATATATACATCGACATCAGATCGGCCAGTTTAGGCTCTCTCTCAATCCTTTAGTTTGGGGTGATACGCCGGGGTGTTCCGATGGTTGCTGTGCGTCAACGTGACGACTTCTTGTATTAAATCAGCAGTAAATGCTGCACCGCGATCAGTAATGAGGACAGCGGGCCCACCATGACGCAGTACAATGTCGTGGACGAAGAACTTGGCGACTTTCTAGGTATGCTTAAGTGTGGCGCGACATACATTTCGGGAAAGGGGGACAGAAGAAAGAAGACAGTGAAGCGCTTCACTGTCTTCTTTCTTCTGTGCCCTGTTCACGAAAGGTATGTCACGTCATAATCAAGCATACCTAGGGAACAGTAGCGTACCTAGGATCTCTGCCAGAGGCGGGCGGAGGGGAGGGGTTGCATTTTTGTGTGTGTGAAATCACTCTACTCCATCCAGAAGAGAGAGAGAGAGAAATAACTTTATTTAGGAAAAATAGGGTTAAGGGGGCCGGAGGGTGGGTCCTATAGTCCAGGACTCCAGTGGCCACCGCCACACGCCGTGCCTGGTCGAGGAGGCTCAATTGAGTCTCCAGATCAGTCCGGGCGAGGATGGCTGCCCAAGGCTCCCTAAAGGAATTTTGTGCTAAACGGGGTGAATTTGAATTTTGGGGTCGTGATTCGCACTCCCATGTCACATGGGGCAAGGATGGCCTCCCCCCACACCAGGGGCATTGACTGGCATATCTGGTTGGCCAGATGGCATGCCATCGCCCCAGATGTGGGTAGGTGTTTGTCTGGATTTTTCTGTATAGCCGAACCTCCTCCACTGTTAATTGCGGGTTTGGCGCGGCGAGTTCTTGGCGAGAACGACGTTGATGTTCTAAGACATCGCATGCTAGTATTTGATTGTTATTTCCGATTGGGGTGTCATTCCTTGCTCGGATTGAAGTCTCGCGAGCAAGAGCGTCTGCCCCTGTGTTACCAGTGACACCAACATGCCCCGGACACCATACAATGTGATGTTCTTGTCTTAGTCGATCGCCCAAGATGTTAAGCGCGATCCTAGGGATTCTTCCGTGGAGGAAGAGTCGGCAGGCCGCCTGAGAGTCCGTAAGGACGTAGGCGGGCCTGTCTTCTCCCTCCCGTGTCTTTATTACCAGGGCCACTGCAGCCGCCTCCGCTGTGCTGGTGCAGGCTGTGCGGACTGAAGCTGTTGTTATGGTTCTTGGAATACCGGAGGGTCCCGAAGCAGCCACGATAACGTGTCCCTTAATGTTCTGTGCTGCGTCTGTGTATATTGTGTCGGGGTTATTGCCGAATCGTTTTTCTAATTGTTTGGCTCGGGCATTACGCCTGCCTGAATGATATTTTGGGTTCATTTTTTGGGGGATGGGGGAGATCTTTAGTTTTTCTCGCATCTCCCTCGATATGTCCACTAGTTCGCTGCTGCAGTATTGTGGGTTGATCGGGTATCCCAGCTCTTCTAGGACTCTCCTGCCCGCCTGTGACATATTAAGGCGTTCTCGTTGTGTGACCATTGTCATTGCTTTGAGTTCTTCAAATGTGTTGTACACCCCAAGAGCCTCGAGTCTCTCCGTGGATGTCCCCAGTGGTAGACCCAGGGCGGCCTTATACGCCGTGCGTATTAGGATGTCTGCCTGATCTGTCTCTTTACGGTTAAGCTCGTGATACGGGAGGCTGTAGGTAATTCTGCTTATTGCAAAAGCTTGAACTAGTCTTAATGCGTCTGATTCGCTTAGTCCTCTCCCGTTCCGCGTAATTCTTCCTATCATTCGTGTGATTTGTTTTACTGAATTCTTTAGAGTGTTTAGGGTATGGTCTGCTCTAGTATTGTGTTGTATCCACAGCCCTAAAATCCTCACTTTTCGGGATTCTTTAAGTGTCGAGTCTCCAAGCTTCAGTTCAGCCTTTTCAGTTTTGTTGTAATATTTTCCGTGCACCGTAATGCATTCTGATTTTTCAGGAGCACATTTCATTCCGTTCTCAGTGGCGAAATCGTGCACTATGTTTATGGCGTTTTGAAGAACTTGTTCTTTTGTTCCGATTGAGCCTTTTGTCGCCCAAAGAGTAATGTCATCCGCATAAAGGGCAAAATGCAGATTTGGACACTTTTCCAGCCTATGGGCTAGATTATTCATCCCCAAGTTGAACAGTAGGGGTGAGAGGATGGCACCTTGTGGTGTGACTCCATCCAGAAACTTTGGAGCAGATACGAGGGTGGTAGCAGTGGTGCTGTGTCGTAGCTACAGGCATGTTCAGCGGAGATAATGACGCCATATGCTCCGGCTGTGAGGCACTACGGTCAATCGCGTGGAAGAAGGGCGCCAGTGACATGCGTCCGGACTTAGCGTAATGGCGACGCGACAGGCCCAGGCTGCCGCAGCAGTTTCTGATCAGTGGCCTGTCGTCAAAGTTCGCTGCGTTGCGAGCCTGCACCCGATAGGCAGGAAGACTTTCCAAGTTGTAACCTTATAAGACATATGGCTAGGAAAGGCATTGTGATAGTCCGTCTTAATTCACACGGAGCCTACGTACGGGCGTATGCAAGCCAAGTCTTCTTTTCTGAGATTGCGACGCAGGAAAATGGATTTGCATTTGCGTGCACCTCTTGGTATTTCCTCTTCTGCTCCGCGCGCGTCCTTTAGCTGACAAGTAGTGCTTCACCAGTTTACTTAATTTGCACAATTTGTCGTTTGATTTTCTGGCAGAATATGTTCGTCATAGTCGCTTGTTTGTTTGTGCACCTAAAGCGATAGCTTTATTTGAATAAACCGCGATTCGGGACATGTGCCTGGTCCATCCAGAGGGCCCGTGAACGAGCGGAGAGGCTTGGCCTCCCGATTCCGACATGAGAGCAGCCAGCGGCGAGCCGGGGGCCCAAACGGGTCTCCGCCGGCTAGTCCCTCAGGACCTCAATAAATGTTCATTGTCTGTCTGTCTGTCGGGACATGGGCCCTTCTTGTGTGCAGGCCCCGTCTGTTATGCGCCGTTAAATAACCTGCAATATTCGTGATCAACTAGCCGAAACCAATATTCTGAATGCATTCTTCCCGTTCTATCTACAAGCGCAACATATCTACATGGCAAGTATTATTTCCGAGTATCGCACAACTTCCCGCTCAATACTGCTCTCTGCAGGTTTTTAATTATTCTGGAGGCTGTGCACAAGCACTATAGGCTTACTCGGACGTCTGTCTGCACGTGATACGACTCCTCAGCGCAATCTCTTGACGTCGCCGAGGCGTGCGAAAGACGCGACACGAGTGCACGCCTACGCTCGCGCACAGCGGGACGATAAACGGTTTCTCGGAAGCTGCCGTCATCTCCCGCGCCTGCACTTCATCGCCGCGACGCGTGGATTGTGGTCTGATGACCGCAGCAAGGAGTCTGTTTCACGAGCCATTGTGTCCGTCAGAGCAAAGATGCAACGCAAAACAAAAAAGAAACATAATGCGATACATAAGCGGCGATGAGGGTGTTCTTTGTCCTTTTTCTGTTGCAATCGTATTACATTGCTCTCTCCTTTGCCGGTGCTTTAATGAGAGGGCTAAACAGCATAATTTTAACGTGCGGAATAATATGGGAGGTTTTTTACCTGAGCATTGTACGCGTTGTGGTTGTTTCCCTAATTTTCAACGCGCAATTTCTAAAGAAGGGGACAAACGAAGTAGAGCACGAAATTGTAGAAACACTTTTCATCCATGAAGCGGGAGACAATCGTGTTAGCAGGCCTTCTATTTGACTGTCTGACGCAGAGATCGATTATCTTAAATGTTTCATTTAATGCGTCGTTCTCTTGCCCCGTAGTATCGCGATCGATGAACTTCATTATAAGGCTGTGGGTTATGTACCTTTCTTTTCGTCTTTTCTTGATTTCAGGCTCAGTTATGGTTTCTCGCGTGTTGTTTATGCATTTTTTCCCGCGTTATTGTTGGTCATCTCCTGACACTGGTCATATCCTGACATTTAGCACTTTCTTGGTTTCCCTTGTCTCCATTTATATTTCATGGTTCGTATTCCTTTCTAGTAAAGCATCCTTTAGTTGTTACGTTTTCGTTTCGTTTGTTCTGCTCCTGGCGTCCTTCGTCGCCCCACGCATGCTTAGAACGAACCGTCTGTAGTGCGAAATCTTTCAAAGAATGTTTCTATCATAAGTTGTCTGGAACTGACCTTGTCAAATCAAATTGTGAATTCGTTGTAAGGCGATTGTGGCACATATAAATGTACGGGTGATATGGCAATAAAGACTAGTTGTAAGTAAGCGCCCGTCATATGTACTATGTGTCTCCGTCCATAATGCATGAACGGAGTATGTGTACGTGTGTCTCTATGTGTATGTAATGTATGTAGGTGTGATCCAAGGTGTGTGATGGTCGTGTATTGTGACCTCAGCAAAGCTTTTGATGTAGTCATCCACTCCCTGCTTCTGATCAAGCTTATGCACTTTGGTGTTCACTCGTCAGTTGTCAATCTCTCGCGCAGTTATCTTCTTGGTCACGGTATGTTAACATCAATGACCAAGCGTCTTCTTTTTAGGCAACTAGCGGCGTCCCTCAAGGATAAGTATTTGAACCACTCCTTTTTTATTTTTAATAATGACGTTCTTTCCGCTTTTCAGGATTGTTCGTTCCTTCTATATGGCGATGACTTAAAGATTTTAAGGAATTTCATAATGATGATGACTGTCGCATCCTGCATTCTGACCTGTTTTCTTTTTCTGAATGGGGCAAAGACAATAACCTCACCTTGAGTACTGCTAAGACCAATGTCATGACTTTCGCACGCAAGACAGCAAGCATTTCTTTTTTCTTGTTCTGTAGATTCTGTACCATTGTGTAAGGTCTGGGAGATCAATGACCTCGGTGCACTTTTTGAAACAACTCCACTCTCTTCTTCTCACACTAATCGCGATGCAATGCGAGTTACCTGCTCTCTTGGCTCTGTTTGCAGACTATCGAGGAAATTCAATTCTCCTACACCGTTCCGCAAGTTTCACACAACAATCTGTCTTTCTCAACTCGAATACACGTCGTTCGTCTCGTCTGATATGGCATTTCTAGATCCAACAATGGCATCATAAATCGGGACCAGAAAAAAATTCTAAGCGTATATCATCACCGCTTTGCTAACACGGACACCGAACCTTACTTTAGCACTGTTGGATGATAGTCATTGCCTATACTTCGCTGCCGACGTAATCGCGCTGACCCTTCTGCTTCTTTTCAAACTCATTCACGGTATACCCTCACCTGCCCCGAACTCCTCAGTTGTATCCTGTTTCGTATTCTGCGCACGATCACCAGAGAACTCGTCAGTTCTCTGGTGACCTTTCCATGTTCCTGCCGGTCATCCCCAACACACAACCGTCCACAGAATACAGTCTTTGTAACGCTTATTTTCATGATCTTAACATTTTTCATAACTCGCTGTCATTGTTCCTTTCCGATGTGTTGTTGTGTCATAGTTTCACATATTGTAAAACTGCGCTTCTCCTCCTTTTTATTTTGTATTCATCTTGCGCCTCGTATCTACACTCTTCTTTTCAAGATTGTTCTTTGTATTCATCGGCGTTTTTCTTTAATTATATTCCCCTACAGTTTTCTTGCTGCTTTTTTTTTGGGTACGCTTGCCCCATCACTGGAATGGTTATTTATGGGCACGGTAAATAAATTATTGATTAAATATTGACTGATTATAATTATTAATTCTGACAACACTCAGACAAGGATTCAAAGAAAATGCACCAAAATAGTAGGACTCTCCGCAGTTAAACCTCAGTATTTATCGCTATCTTTCTGACTGGTCCCCTATATTGAAGTCAAATGATCGAGTTCAAAATTTCACTGCAGGAGGGAATGCAGGTTCCTCTAAAACGAAGTCACCCTTCCCGCTACCCATTTCGGTTTTATACTGAGCTTCGCAAATCACTGAAATGCAAATATGGCGGTGCATGATGCCACGTTAACACAACAGGGTAATCATGAAATTATCGAGGAATGTCTCAGATGCGTTTGCGCTACACTTTCGATCCACTCGGTGCGCGTCTCTCGTCGCTGCTTCAGCTACTTAGGCTTGGATCGCGTTGGTGGTTACCAAGTCAAGATTTGTCGAATATGCAAACATAACGACTCATCTCAGGGATTTCAGCAAAGAAGGCTTTTATTTATTTATTTATTTATTTATTTATTTATTTATTTATTTATTTATTTATTTATTTATTTATTTATTTATTTATTATTTATTTATTCATTCATTCATTCATTCATTCATTCATTCATTCATTCATTCATTCATTCATTCATTCATTCATTCATTGCAGTTTAATCTGAGCAAATGCTCGGGAATGTGAAATGCGGAGCTTCCTATTTTATCTTTATTCGTATATGTATAATGGGACAACGCTGCATGCTTCGCACTAACAGGTACGCAGTTTAGGAATTGATTGGCACCACGCCATCTCTCTTTTTTTCACTATACCTATTTTCCTGTATCTATGTCTTACGCTACGAAAGCCCTTCACAAACAAATATTGTCACTCGGCGCACATTTTCCTAAAGTTGTGTGATTGGTTATTGCGGTTGTATGGGCATCGTAACTGTGCACCTTTTCAATTCCATAACTTTTAGAGGACATGACTCGCGTTTCGTTTCCAGGCAAAATAATTTCATTCCGCATAATAAAATTAAGCAACAGGAATGATGCAACGTGTCATAAAGTGCCAGTGACGTCACGCCCGGTAACTCGAAAGTGTGCTTTGATGATCACAGCCGATGAGCGCGCGTACTTAATTGATAATTCAGTGAAAAATTCTTACAACCAAACAATCTAGCAATGCCTATTAGTACGCTAAACGAAGAAGTAACGTCGAGGCTTTCAACAATGAGAAAATGAAAATGCTCAATCGCACAAATAACGGCGCCGTGTTTAGGATCGCGCTCAGGTCCAGCGTGATGCTCTGGGCAGGGGCGTTGTAGCTAGTATAAATGTCCCTACCACCAGCGAGAAGAGGAAGGAGTGGGATGTAAATGTGACGCCAAGAAACAGCTTGTTTGTTCTCCGAAAGGAGCGCAATTCGAGGAACCATGGTGGGGGCGCGGAATGCAGGCCGCCGGAAAGGTCGCCATGCAGGCCTGTGCTTTCCTTCTTTTCGGCCTCCGTTTAATGGGCAGCCTATGAAAAACGCATCCTGCCGACCGTTCTTCGAGCTTGACTTCCGGAACCGCGAGCACGGCGGGATATCTATGGCAATCATGGCGCTCTTGTTTACCAACGCAGGTGCCTTGGAAGTGCGTGCATCCGTAACTTCTAGGAACACGGCTTCAGAGGCGATTGGTATCTTTGCCTCTGCATTTGCTTTTTTTTTTCTTTTTAACAATTGATGCAAGTGCCTGCTTCGCGTGTGAAAGCGAACTGCATAATCGCTGTTAGGATTCATTTCACCACACGCCATTTTTCGCAGTCGTCTGTGTTGTTGTTCTTGTTTAGGAACTGCCACACAGGTGGAAAGCTGGACTACTCTGTTTGTTTATTTATTTTATAACTATTATTTGCAATACTTTGAGTGCTTTTTAGGCTGTTACAGGATAGGTATAAATGCCTAACAAAGTAATTACACAGGACATGAAATATCTCAAAACGCGAAAGTAACTCTTAGAATGGAAACAAATTATGTCAAATTATGAGTATTACACAAATTATAAGTACCGATTGCACAAGCAACAGAGTCAGATTCTTCTCAAAGGAGGCGACAGAATCCATAGTGGCAAAAATATTCCGGTTGAGGTATTCCAGTCCACAATTATTTGAACTAGAAAGGAGCCTTTAAACACGTCAACTCTGGGCGAGCACGTCATAAAAACATGAGGATGATCCGTACCAAAAAAAAAAAAAAAAAAAGACTCTACCAGGAGGTCTTAAGTAGAGGATGGGTCCGGAATTTATATTTATTGTGTGCCATTTATATAAGAGTCTTAATCTCCGACTTTTCAACGATTAGCAAAATCCTGGAGGTGTGCACTGGTAAGTAACTCAGTCCGAAATAATTGCCTCATATTTCGAATACGCCAACATCACGGCAAGACGCGGTACGTTGTCCCACTTATTGATGAGGTGGTGCAAATTTGGGTCCCATACTACACATTCATATTCTAGCGTAGGATACGCAATTGTTGTATAGACGTTTCGTCGTTCATCAGGAGTCCGATGAAATGCATTAATGTTTCAGTTACGTGTGTGCTTCAGTACATAAAATAGCGTTTTATTAAATAAGTAACTGGAACGCCGATGTATTTTGTCGGACCCTTTGAAAATTAATCTCGGAATCGGTGCAGCCCTGAGAATTCGTTCGAAGTGAATACGCCTTGCGAAATGACCGGCTATAATTTGTAGGCTTAAATTAATTAATTAAAATGTTAATTAGCGTAATTATGTTAATTATTCAATTAAGCATTTTGATTTCTCGTAGAAGTAATGGCCACCTCATCGATCAATTTAGATCAATGTTTGGAATTGTGATATCTGTCACAAGCAATTCTTTTTTTTTAATTTGGGACAGCTAAAACACAACCCCCTATACAATACAGAGCTCATTTTTTCAGCCTCCAGCTTGCAGCAAACTCCTGTGCACAGCATCCATCGTACGGTAACATGAAAGGACTACTTTAAAGAATTAGCGAGAACTGTGTCCGCGTACAGCTTGTCGTGGGGCAATATAAAATATGGCACAATTGATCGGGGTAAAACACGTTCCGGGTTAGAAAAGATTCATTATTATTTTTAATATATATTAACGATATAGTACACACTGTCAATAATGTCCAAGTAATGTCATATGCGGACGTTACGACGATATTTAACTGGTAGGTCTGAAATAGAGGTAGGAGATAGAGGACAAGGTAAATGAAACACTCACGAAATTAAAGGAATGGGCTGATATTATTATTAGGTCAAAAGTAAACCTTTCTAAGACTACAGCTGCCCTCTGCGCTCCGAAAGGTAAAAGTCAGGAGATATACACGTTAACTTAGGCACAGAATGACTGGGAAGAGTTGACACTGTGTTGACTTTAGGGGCAATTTTTGCTAAAAAGTTAACTTGGAATGAGTATAACAGAATATACTAAATCTAAAATGTCGTCCAATAGGCTTTCCCACGCGTATGAAGCGTATGCTTCCTTCCAAAGTTAGACTGCTGTTACATTAGATTTCTCTAAAATGCAATATTGTAGCATTATCTGGTGCACAACAGGCACGTCAGACCTAAAGCAACGCTCCAAAAAAAGAGCAATTCGTTGCATTGGAAATGAACAGTTTCTTTCCCGCACTAGTGAACCTTTCCAGAAATATGATGTCCTGCCTGTGTTCGCGTTATATGATTATCGGTTGCTTCTAAGTTGTAGGCCTTATTTAAAACAAAACAATAGTGTAATATTCTCATTATCTAAGCTTCATGAAAACACCGACAAACGAGACACAAAGAAAGTGGTTTATACCAAACCCAGAACAAACTATGACAAACATTCCTTACTTTACTCAGTGCCGTTTCTCCTAAATTAACTTATTTCTGAACATTTTCAAGTCTCTTGCAACTCAAACTCCCTAATTAGGCTGCAGTGTATGTGCGGGTAGGACTATAAATATGAACATTTATACAGTACATCTGTTAGTGCAGAATGTGCTGAACTCAGCTGGTTTCCTCCTAATGTATGTGTATTTATATATGCGTGTGTATAGGTAGATATGTATCTTTGTTTATAATTATGAATGCTTATACTGTTTGTCTGTAGGATTTCTTTTAGGCTTTATGTTTTGCAGATTTTTTTTTATTTTATTTTATTTATTTTTTTAATTTTTATTTTTATTTTTTTTTGTTCTGCACTGCTGTGATATACCAAAGGGGTCGGGTACCCTGTCAAGCTCATCAGAGGTTTTTGTCCCGCCTCCTCCTCTCGTGGAAATAAAATATGAATTTGACTCGCAGGGCAAATAGTAAAAGCTGCTGACGTAGGCGGATTTTCACTGTATGAAAAAGTTTGTGCACTGCATGATTCACGAGCAGTCCCTCCTTGGGCATCTCCTGTGTTCCGAAACCTGTTCTTTCAGCTGCTGTTATGGGTCGGCATGAGCTTAATTACCGCCAGTTTCTTGAAACTGCAAAGACGATGGAATACTAGTTCTTAGACGTGGCGTATCACACAGTAGTTTGATTATGCTCACGTTGCCTTTATGATAGGCTACGTGAGCATAATCGCAATGTGAACAAAGAGCAAACCGATGGTTTTCTTGCACAGTACTGCAAGAATTGCCCCTGCCGGCCCGGCCCATCTTTGAAGATACGGCGATTCTATGAAAAAGCCTAAACGAGATGACCAGGCTCATTATTGAGGCCTATCACATCGCCACCTTCGGTGGGTCTTGTATCAGCAAACCATCCATTTCATTATCAGGAAAAGAGGTGTAATTTATGCGTATGGCATGATTATTATTTTTTTTCACTTACTTTCCATTCTGTAGCGAGATGTGCTATCAGGTTGCTCGAAGCAAGTGTTCTATTGCAGGCGAGAGAGTGGTGTATGCTGTGATCCCGCAATAAAAACTGTTGTTGAAAGTTATCGCCAAACGTGTGCGTTGTCTGTGTTCTTCCTCTTGTGTCCTGTTTCTGATGCGCTACGCCTTTTTCCTCCAGCAGTTTGATGGCTAAGCTTCGAAAAAGTTTCTTTAACCTTAGGGGGAAAATAAATAGTTCCTTGCACAAAACGATCGCCCCGAGCCACCACTGTCCAGTGACGAGTGGTTCTGGTAATTGGTCTTTTGCGAGAACTTAACAGACCACATGAATAAGCTCAATGTGAGGTTGAAAGGACAGGCACACCAGACTCATTATTCTTTACATAGACATAAACGGTACCATAGGAAAAGGGCAGTTTCTTTAGTATCAGGTACAAGACGAAAGTAGGAGCATTTCTGCTCTTGTTCGGGGATTGGTGAGAATATTAATGCCGCATTTCATTCCCTATTCGCGACAGGAATCCTCAGCGAGCTGAGGATTTAAATACTCGCACAATACCACGCCTACAACAGCAGAACTAGCGACTCTTCAAGGTGCAATCAATTACGTGCTCCAGCAGCCGCCAAATCGCTGTGCCATTTTCAGTGATTCCAAAGCAGCCCTACAAACGCTGCAGTTTGCCCAACGTCATGGGTTAGACGAGCAGCTAGTGCACGAAATAAAGCATGCTCATCATCACGCGCTCGAAGAAGGACACGACACTGTATTTCAATGGTTACCGAGCCATTGCGGAATTATCGGCAACGACAGCGCAGATGAAGCTGCACGTTCGGCTCATCAAAGACATCAGCTGGTTCCTATACCACTCTCACGAACGGATGCTGCGCGGCAACTTCAATCGCTTGCTCGCCACATCACACTTCTACGAAGGAACTCACCGGGTTTCACCAACTCACGCTTACACTCTCTCGACCCTAACTTGAGACTTCGCTTACCACCTGGACTCCCCCGTGCGAAACAACTTAACTGTGTTGCGTGTGGTTGGGCGTCGCATTTACCAACGCCTATTCGTTCCTAATCGGGATGGCCAACAGTGCGGCGTGCAATTTGTGCGGGTGCGACGTGACTCTCGAGCACCTTCTGTGGCACTGTCCATCCCTTTGACACTCAACGACGCACTCTCCAAGCTAAACTCAACCTGTGAGATAACAGAACACTCTCAGAAGAAAAGATCCTTGGGCCATGGCCTATGCATTCCTGCATGCAAAAGGCCCCCAAAGTCCTTCTGCAGTTCGTGAAGAATACTGGATTATACGAACGCTTGTGACAGCGGAGATTCTTCTGTGACTGTCTCTGCGAATGACTCACTCTATTATTTTTCTTTTCTGTCCTTATCTATTATTCCCCTCTCCTCCTCCCCAAGTGTAGGGTAGCCAACTGGGCACGTCCTTGGTTAACCTCCCTACCTTTTCCTCTTCGTTTCGCTCTCTCTCTCTTTTTCAGCGAGCTGCACACACACTTTTGCGAACAATCTACTGACCTTGATGCCCGAAACGAGGAACCACAAATGGTCCAAAATTCATTTAGTCGCAATGTAGGTGCACTGTCAGGTTAATTTTATTTAGAAGTTAGACGCAGAACTCAGAATTAATTGAACTATAACCCAACATCTTCAAGTCCAGATACAACGAAGAAAATGCAATCAATTTCTATAAAATACAAGGGTCTGAATATTTCCCATAGCTGAAGCAAATTGCCCTTTGGTATATGTAAATTTTTGGCACTACCTACCTTTTCAAGCTAACTTTCTTGAGAATGAAAAATGAGAAGTCGAGATGCAGGGCTTATTTATCTGACCAACACAATAATTCTCTACTTATTATTTGATAACTAGGCTTGCCGCCATATTTCACTGAAATAATAATATCAGCGCATCAGGTTCACCACTCACATTAGTCCCCGTCCAACGTCTTGGAAACGGGACGCAATTCCCGTGCATTCAAATATACTGCAGGACATACTTTTTGTTGTTCTTGGTGTCTTTGATTATGGTTGTGATCCTTTCTAGCATAACTCTCATTGACTTGCAGCGCCGTTTTGTTTCCCATTTACAACACATTTTCTTTAGAATATCTGTAGCTATTTTCTGTAACCACTCTGCTCCATAATTGCCTAAGGCATACCTCTATAATGCAGATGTACCCACCGAATGAAACATTTCTTCGATTCTCTGATTATTTTTGTTAGTACCAATGGAGTTCCAGCATTGTTAGTGCGGGCGGCTACATGTAGGAGTCGTGGATTACGGAGAGCGCGTATGCGCGTGGAGTGAGTCGGAGCTTCCTCCGTTCGGATAGAGGCGAAATGCAAAAATGCTCGTGTGCTTAATTAAATTTAGGCACACGTTAAAGACCCGCAGGTGGGACAAATTGATTCCCACTGGACTGACAACTGCGCTTAAGCGCCAGAGACGCGCCGGAGCGTCAACGTTTGATCGACGTCAGCTAGACATTGAATCGTATTCCGAACTTTTGCCATCAATTATCCCATCATTGTTATCATCATAATCATTACATATTCAATCGCACCAGTTGCACATACCCCTGTGGCACATGCATACCTAGCGGCCCCAGAAGCCACACGTATTTAGACTGGACCATCTTCGGGATCGGCCCACGAAAGACGCTAGAAACACGTTAGAAACAGACGTACCCGATATGTAAGAGTGGTGGGAACTCGGTAAGGAAGACATTGCCTACAAAAAATGAATAGCGCGTCTGGACAATACGCGTTGTGCAAAAGCTGGCATTCACGACATGCTTCCGTATCCATCAATCGCTTCCGCCGCGTGCAGCCAGAAAAATCATGGCCTTCGGGAACTACATTTGTTACCCAAGGGGGCCGTCGCTGAGGCGTGGATTTGGACACCACCTGTACTATGCCTGACTCGCTGAGCACTCGTTAGAAAGGACGATATATAAATCATGTCAGTGGCAGGAAACGTGACAGCTCAGAGAGGAGACGAATAAGAAAGAGTCGCATCTCTCCGCTTCTCCACAGGTGTGCCTGTACATATATGCTATATGGGCGAAACTGCAACTGTCTTGGCCGTTATTTGAGAACAAAGCAGCGACTCCGCGGGCGACTTGTCATCTTTGACTGCAGTACATATCTCGCAAATTGTATATCCAGTTTCACATGCCTGTTCTTTCTCCTGTACGTGCGACTACGTTCGGTTGTTTTTTTACCATCCACCACTCACGACCGGCCGATCATGGTGACAACGTAGGCAGAGTGAAAAAGAATTGGGCCGCGATTTTGTAGCGATGCTTTATGACTTATTCTATACTAGTCTTATCATCCACCGCTAAAGGACGGCTGATCCCGTTGATAACGCGAGCGGACCGTCGCTCTGACCACTGACAAAGCGCGATAAGAGCGAAAAGGCATTATTACCGGAAAGGCATCGCTACAAAATGCCGGCCCTGGCTGGTATCCGTGACCAAGCATCAACCGATCCTTCTGTTTCATGAACAGCAAAAAAAAAAAAAAAGAAAAAGAAAGACAAAGAAAAGCTGATCACAGTCGCAAGTAATACATACAGCAACAGGACAGAGAACGGGACGAGAGGCCGATTAGGTTTCGCGCACCATCGGCTGGAAGCGTAGTGCGTAATCACGTGCGCACAGCACCGTTGCTGCGCATTGCTGATACCGTGTAAACCATACGCGAGCACACACAGAAACACGCGCTCGGCCGCTGTTGCTTTCTATCTGCAGGCATTGTTTCGCTGTTGCGTCTGCCGCCGGCGCGCAGTCACGTGAGCCGCGCGCCGGTGATCCTTTTTCGTTGTGGACAACCCGAGCGTGATTCCCAGGCGCCGGCGTATACTCTCACTATGCCACATCCGGCTATCACAAAGCAAGCTCAGCGCTGATACCTGAGTATCGATCTTGCTTCTTTGCTTTTCTTAGGCAACGCGGCGGCGGCGAGAAGCCTATAGAGAAGTCCGTGGTCGTCACCTTGCCTTGGTTAAGAAAAAGATGGTTCTCTGCTCTTCCACATAAATAATCGCAAACTGAACAAGATCACGAAAAAGTACGTTTATCCTCTTCCGTGTATTGACGACTACTTAGATCGCCTGTGGCAAGCACGTTATTTCTCTTCGGTGAATCTGCGTAGCGGGTACTGGCAGATTCAAGTTGACGAGCGGGACCGAGAAAAGAAACGGCCTTTATAACACCTGACGGCCTCCACGTGTTTAAAGCCCTCCCTTCCAGATTTTGTTCCACTCCAGCAACTTTTCAACCCATGATGGACACAGTTTTCAGACCTCAAGTCGCATTCTCGTTTAGTGTACTTATCCCCGCATTCTCAGACGATCCTCGACTCGAAACTCTTCCTTCGGTCGATGCTGCTGCTGATTATTATTATTATTATTATTATTATTATTATTATTATTATTATTATTATTATTATTATTATTATTATTATTATTATTATTATTATTTCTCTTGTCATCCCCTTTGAAACGGGGTGGTGACAGTCACCTAGCCTGGTTGAGTTAATTAGGTACTCTATACATGCTTTTCAGTCTAGCATTTTTTGTACATCTCCTTAATCTGTCTACCTTGTACCGCTACCTATGCCTGCAATGGATCCGGTCGTATCAATATCTTCCCTCATTTTTCCCCACCAATACTCTAAACGTCTCTACTCTCGAATGCTGACCGGTTTATGCTCCCGTAAATCCAAGCGCTTCTGGAAAGCGTACGTTACCTACGGGTCTCACTGGGTGATTCCCTTCGCATTCCATTAGGATGTGCTGAGTGGTCTTTGTATTTTTGCTGCAGCATACACATTCCTCATCTTGGTGAGAGAATTTGCTCCAGTATGCTCTTGTCCTTATGCAACCAGCTCGAGCTTCAAATATCAAGGCGCTGCCCTTTGTGTTATCATACAAATTTTCCCTTCTAATTTCTTTCTTCCCCTTCTTATAAATCTCCGTGGCATTTTTTGTTTTCATTATTTGCATCCAATTCGTTGTCTTTGTTTCTCTCACTTTCTTTTTGATGACTCCTGGTTGTCTATTTACACTTTCAATTACCCTGTACTTTGGTGACCTTTTCCTCCATTCTGCGTCCACGCTTCTCAGCTACAGATACTCGTACACTTTAGCCACCCATTTATTTTGATCCATGTTCCCGAGCCTTTTCAAAACTAACTTTGCCCTGCGCTTCTGTGACTTCAAAAGAAGCCCAACCTATGTCACCCTGCACTGCCTCATTTGTGGTTTAACCGTGGGCTCCCAAAGCGACCCGGCCTACAGATATTTGGTTAACCTCCAACCTGGACAAGATATCCAATTTTAAGCACAAAATGGCATTTTCGAACGTTAGCGTTGGCCCCATTACTCCTTTACAGATTCTACGCGCCACCTCATATTTATTGTGGACCCAAAGTTGAGACACAGTTAAGCACATCACCACCTATCGACTGAAGAAGGGATTACGCTTCTCAAAACTTGTCGAGGAGTGTCAATGAATTAAGCGTAGTTACAATTACTGTCGATGAGCGCCACTGCGATCAAGTTTCTTGAGGTGGAGTGTTGAGTGAAGGAAGGTTCTAGAGTACCGGGCTTAGACGATGCAGTTGTTTTCTGCACGACATTCGAGCAACATATCGAGTTGCTTCAGGCCATCCGCGCCGCGGTCCTGTCTCTGAAGCCCGAAAAATGCCAATTTGGATAGGAAGAGCTTAAGTTCCCGGTCCACATTTTCAGCAGCGAATGCATTCGTACTGACACTGAGAAAACTACACCAGTTGCTTCGTTTTCTATACCAAAGACAAAGCATGATGTACGCCAATTTCTACGGATTTGTTCATATTACTGCCGATTTGTGGCAAATTTTTCTAAGATCACCGATGCCTTGAAGCGACTCGCCAAGGATGACGTCACCTTTGTTTGGGGCCCCGGCACAATTTGGTGCTTTCTACAAGCTCCAACAACGTCTGCAGACCCTACCGATCCTTGGACACTTTGACACAGAAGCCGACAAAGAACTGCACACCGTTGCTAGCAACGTTGGTCTTGGAGCTATCCTTGTGCAATTCCGGTGTTGAGTAAGTTATTGCCTGTGCTAGCCGCACTTGGTCCTCCGCTGAAAAAAATTACTCGAAGACTGGAAGAGACTGTCTGGCAGTCGTGTGGGCAATTACAAGGTTCCGGCCATATACTTGTAACCGGACGCGCCTTCCGAGTCATCGGTGACCGCCACCACTCTCTGTGCTGACTGCCGAATCTCAAGGATCCTTCCGGCCGTCTCGCCTTCGGTTACAGAAATTTGATGTGACACTTGTACACAAGTCTGGCCAGAAACACACTGACGCAGGCTACTGTCTGTCCCGCGGCCCCGTTGAAACCGCTCCGATCGAGGAGGACTGTGGTGTTCTTTCTGCTCTTGCGTATTCCAACCTCACTCAACAGCGACGCGACCATTTATCTAGTCGAGCGTGGCAATACAAACCATGCCTAGAACGTGGCATCAACGCAATCCGGCTTCCTCGGGCAGTGCCTCTAAACTCAAAACTAAAACACGATTGCCTGTCCAAGGCAGGTACTGATTACGCTGTCCAGGTGGCTTTTATTGATCTATTGGCCTTTCCACTCGTGAATGCAAGCAACCTACGCCACGCTCACTCCTCTAAAGGATTTTCTGAAGAGAGAAAAATACGAAAGCACCGTGTCGCCAATTGGAACAGTGGTCAGATCGGTGAGTCTGGCTAGTTGGTTGCTGGATCTGGCATTCGTGTTTGCAGCGCGGATTTGAAAAACACAGAAGGAAACAAGTCGACTGGACGAGTGCTAAAATGTCCAGCGCTCGTCCAGTCTGCTTGTTTCCCTTCTGTGTTTTTAAATTCCGCGCTGCAAACACGAATACGAGATAGACCAGTGGGCTTGTGCACGGACATGAGACACTGCGCCGTGCATTGCTAAGCAAATTAATGAAAACTCATTCTGCACTAATGTGATAGATGTTGTTGCTCCTTCGGCAAAGATAAGTAAGATAAATAAATAAATAAATAAATAAATAAATAAATAAATAAATAAATAAATAAATAAATAAATAAATAAATAAATAAATAAATAAATAAATAAATAAATAAATAAATAAATAAATAAATAAATAAATAAATAAATAAATAGAAAACGCCGTGGCATTATCACTCAGAGAAGGCTACTACGAGATGTAAGCACTGGGATGCTTACTAGAGCGCCTCTGATAGTATGCCGGGTAACTTTTGAATACATGCAAGGTCTTTGGTGATTTCAGATTGGTTTGGCCTACGTGGGATATTGGTACCTATCCGGACTCTTGGTCAAGGAACGATCATTTCGCGCCTCGAGGGCGTCGTAGCGAGTGGAAAATGGTATCAGAATGTAGGCCTCAACGACACAAGAAGCGATAATTAATAGCAAAGTAGGTAAAATTAACGGTACGGTCATAACGAGTGTCAAAGTCAAAAACTAACCACCTTGCACCACAGACTGCACTATCTTCGGAATCGGCCCACTTGGACTCCGTGACCTTCGTTATCTATATATATTTTGGCTATCCCATTCTTGGCCAACTAGGTATATGACTCCGCATGTTCCGGCTTATAGGTTATATGGCCCGGAATTGTGACCAACAAAGGAGTGTCCGTGAGCACATCTTCGTTCTACCTGTTCGCTTTATATAGCTTTTGAAATAAAGACGCAGTAGCGCAGGGAAGCATCCTAGGGCCTCTACTTTTTAGTGTATATAATAATGACGTAGTAACAATAGATGAAAATACCCAATTTATAGCTTATGGTGACGATACGAGTTTTTTTTTAGGATCAGATTTATTGGAAATTCAAACCAGAGCAATTAACATACTCGCGAAACTGCATATTTGGAGTTTGAGCAACTCGCTAACTATAAATACGTCTAAAAAAACTGTTTTATTTAGAGTAAAAAACATGGAAGTCAACTTTGATTTAGCGCTTTTTCTTGGTACATCAAAAATTTAGGTGGTTCCTGCTGTGAAATGTCTTGGTTTGCTTTTTAATGAAAACATGTCCTGGGATTTGCAGTCTGATTCTGTTTGTTCCAGTTTTCTCGCACGGTTGCTATATTATCGCGCACACGTTTTCTTTTGCCTGAGAAAGTAAAACTGTTGTTGTATAGTTCACTTTTCCTTTCAAAACTGTGCTATTGCTACCTTGTCTGAAGAACCACAAACATTTCCAACATTCTGAGGCTTTCTAGATTACAGAAAAGGGCTGTCCGTTTGACTGTCGATGCTCCGTCTATACAACGCACACACAAGGCCCATCTGTAAAAACCTAAACGTAATACCTGTTGTCGACTTGTACGATTCTTTACTTATGACATGCTGCAAACAAGGCATTAAAACAAACAATCTGTACTTGGAAAAAAACTTGCTAATTTGACTGAAAGAGTGCACGTTTATGACACGCGCGGAATCACTTTTTGGTTTTCGCCACGGATCCGTTCTAACTATATATGGCCGACAAATGATCGCATATACACATTGTATATACTCTTTTATGCAACCAGCATTGTTCTCTTTAGTGCTGCTACTGCTAAGTCTTGGTTTTGTACTGGAACATTTCTCCAAGTTTTGATAAATACTGATGTGCAGAAAAGTAAAGTATTTCCTTGTTAGTGTTAATTTCTAGACTTTTAGTTTTATATTTTAGATGTATAGTTTTGTCATTGTGTGCTTGTCGCATACGAACATGTCCTGTTTCCCCTGTCAAAGTGCAATTATGGGGTACAGACCCCGTCAAGCCTTTCTGTCTTTTAGTCTGTGCCCCATGCTTTAGTAGTACGTATTTAGTACATGCTATAATGTACCATAATGCCGAAATAGAATGAAATAATGAATGAATGAATGAATGAATGAATGAATGAATGAATGAATGAATGAATGAATGAATGAATGAATGAATGAATGTTTGCACTACACACACATTTTGTGCTCGAGTATACGCCATAACGGAGAGTGGGCAACATTATCGTAATAATATAGTGGAATACTGCCCATAGCACCGTTTCTGTTTCCCCAAGTAACAGCAATACACAGCCGGGGCCGTGACGCAGCTTTGCAGAAGACCAGCATCCTCTCGTCGGCTAGCTGTGTGCGGAAACGTTGAGCAACTATGTGGATAGCTCAACCTCTTCTGACCACTCATGTAGTTGGAGCTTCACTTCTTGCAATCTCTTACGAAACATCCACGTACACGTCAATGACTTGCTGCTGCATTTTTTTCCTCGTTATTCTCTCTTTGGCTCTCTAGAGATTGTTGGAATTTCCTTCAATTTAACTATCACCGCACAGAGTGCCTTTCTAGAACACCGTTCAAAGATACAGCGACGCGTCTCATCAGCATTCTGCATAAAGCGGTGACAGATTCACTCGTAGACAGACAAATGAAATAAGCACTAATTTTCCTGTGGCGCTGCGAGAGGGCCACATTTATTTTTTGATGTCGGTTAGATACTAATGGCGATTATCGGACCATAACGTAATGGCCCAGTTATACCGCATTGTGTTGTGCTCAATCCATCAACTCACATAATACAATCTTTTTTCATAGGGAAGGGCCGCCAGCTTCGCTGCTTGCTCAGACTTCGTTCCACTAGTGCGAAGCTGCGCCCATTTTTTTTTTTTTTTTACTTTTTTTCCCTTCCAGACTGCCGTTGTCGTCCACTGGCTAAATTTCAAGGTTGTCAGTCACGGTTCGTTTTGTTGAAAGGCAGACAAAAAGAAATAGAAAAACGAAAGTGTGCACGAAGACTGTGACGACACTCAACAAGGAGTGAGACGCGTTTGATCCAATTTTGTGCTAAAGTTCTGAGGAGCCTGTCGCTTTTGTGGTTTGCTTCTTTGCCTTTTTTTCCTTTTGTGTGCTCCACATCGGCTCTGTGTTTATTTTCGTTGCGACTTCTTTAGCGTGGCGTTTTACAGCTTGGCTTCTCTGAATGCCTGTTGTCTTCATTTATATTATCTTTTGCGAAAAGACGCTCCTTTCCTTTGTGTACCACACACAAAAAGAGTAGATGATCGCGTCACGAGCCTGGCGGCGCCCTTTCGGGACGACCTTCTCTTCAGGGTGATGGACGGTGCCTATATACTCCCCCCACCCTTTTTTTTTTCTTTTTTTTTTGCTAACGTATCATCTCTGGAACGCCAGCGGCGACAGGGCAATATTGCGTCTGGAATTTTTGCGTCAGCTGTCAGGAAGCGCCCTCTCGGCACACTAACCCATTTAATCACGAAACCGTTCCGCGGAGGCAGTTTTAGCCTTTGTGGTGAGAAGTCGTGTGACCTCTGGGTTTGCTGTGATCTGGGCAACAGATCCCAGTAAACGGCACCCACAAGGTACTCAAGAAACATTACACAGAATATACAATCCGACGTTTCTACTGCCATGTTGTTTTATCTAATGTGCTGTACAGCTGCGTCCTCTTCCAGACTGCCTGTGTGGTAGCCTCTTTTTTTGGGTGGAACTGATGAAAAGCACAGAATTTGGCAATAAGCTCAGAGCGTGCAAATATTCAAAACTTCAAATACAAATCGAGTGCATGGTCCTTGCTATTCAATCTGTATTCGATTCAATATTATGTTATTGGAAATTTTCGAATACTCGTTAAGGCCAAATAATAAGGGAACGCAACGGATGTGAGAAGCTTCAATGATAGAGGGGCTGCTGGTAATGACTTCCCCAGCTTGATTTTACTGCAGAAGGTATCTTTCCCAAGGCAATGACGTGGATCACGCGCGTGAAGCAGCTAATCCTTGACGCGATGTATGGGAGTAACTTTTGATTCTAAACATTTGTGGGCGGCCTTTCGGTTGTGATCTAAATTTATCTGAAATAAGATACTCTTTCTTGGATGGAGGTTGCCTTTCCTGGTCGGTTACTGTGATGTGTGCGGACGCAATGCGATTCTTGGCACAGTTATTGGGACCATAGCGCTTAAGTGACATGGACACGGAAGGACAAGGACGTACAGTTCGACTGATCTCTTACTGTCGTTCCCATGAACAAACAAAATATGAGCACTTGTTGTTCACTGACAAGGATCTCAGTTATGATTGGCATTAAACAAATGTTTAGGGTTTTACGTGCCAAAACCATGATGATGATGATTTAATGGAATCCCCATTGAAAAGGAAGCGTTTACAAATATTGACCTAGCCTGCTTGACCACATAATTATGAGGCACGCCCCGTAGTCGGGGACTACGGATTAATTTTGATCACCCGGGTTTTTTAACATGCATCTAATGTACACGGCCAATTTTGCATTTTGTCCGCATCGAAATGTTACTGCCGTGTCTAGGATAGAACCCGCCATTTTTTCAAGCGCACTTTTCTTGGCACATTGCCTTTGCCTGTCATAACTCCAATAAAATTTGAAACAATATGAAACAATATGCGCTATTCAATTCCGTATTCAAAGCCAATGTTTGTTTTTTTGTTTTTTTTTTCGTTCTTGACTCGAAGGTTTCCTTCTTTGATAGCTTCAACAAGAATCAATTGCAATGTTCCAGCGAGGCTGCCAGAAGCACACTATATGGTAGTGAGATGTCGAATGCGAGCCCATATATTTGCAAAGTGTGCACTTATCGACGCTACGCGGCGCGCATCTCACATCGCGTGTCTCCTCGCACGCTAGGACGCGTGTATATAGGGCATGTTTCCGCAGCATCTAGAAAACGCTGGCGTGGCGCAGTAGCTGACTCCCGCGCACAGGGCCCCGGTTCGATCCTGGCGGGAACTGGGTATCTTTTAGAGCGAAAGCTCCACTACGCCATGTCTCGCAAGGTCATTCATTGCGTCGCCATGACCTCGAGCCGCCGGAGCGTGAGCCGCCGGAGCTGAAGTGTGGCAGGTGTGGCGTCAACCCACGTGATCCGACCGGGCCGGTGGGCTAGACCTGCCGGTCCCGACGTGGGACTAGCCGGGTGCGCGACGAGTTCGCGTCCTCGCCGGACTTGTAATAAAAGTTATTTCACTCACTCACTCAACCCAAGTGATCCGCTGCGGAGAGGCGTCGCAGCTGCGCTCGCTCGGAGCCTCGCCGCTGCGGTACCACATGACTAGGCGAGGGTTTAACGGCTGCTTCGCCGGCACATGGTCGCTTATACCCCTGTCATGCGGGCAAATTAAGTGCACTTACGGGGAGTGCACTTCGGGACCTTGAGTGACACTTTAGGCTAAGCGCTTCTAAACGGGAAAACAGAGCGCACTCGCAGTGAAAAAAAAAATGGCGACAGACTACGAGCGCGTTTTGTGAAGATGTAGATTAAAAAGAAAAGTACTTCGAAAAAGTTATTGTTTTACGTTGTACTATTAATAAAAACAAACTTAATTTATGTTTCTCAACAAAAAACGAAAAGATATTTTATTATAAGAGTGTGGCAAGTCAATGCCGGCCAGGAAATATGCCTAGCCAATCCAGAACGACATAGCGGCGTGCGACGAGGTGGCATTTGATCCTGCTAGAACAGAATATGAGCGCGTTTTAGGCTATTATTTGTGCGCAAGAGCTATTCAACCACTAAAATGAACTTCTGTGTCCCCTTTTTATGCATTACATTTTGTACCATTGAAACCGCTGGCGGCGAGACTACGCACTCGGCCAGCAAAGTGCGTTCCGTGAACGCACTTCGATCGGAGTGCACTCTTCTGCGAGTGACACTCCACTTGCGACGTTTAGATTTGGCAAAGTGCACTTAAACCGAGTGACACTCTCCGTAAGTGCACTTAACTTGCCCGCTTGACAGGGGTATTAGTCAAGGTGGATCCAAACAGGTCGCGAAGCTTCGTACGAAAACCGGTTCAAAACAAATTGTCAACGACATCAACAAGGGTGGTTATGGGAGCAGCGATTGGAGCTCGACTATGTGAGGAGGGAACAAACATTGGGAAAGAAAAAAGGTTGTCGCAGTTTCACCTGAAAGGCGAAGCATCGATTGCGATAGCAAATTTGTAGAGAGCTATACGCAGTAATGAGAGTAGCTTTATCAGCTGTATAAACTTGGACATGCAGCAACACCGGCAACACGCAGAACTGTTGTCGACGCCGTCGGCGTTTTGCCCGTGTTCGCACAAAATGCGTGCGGCGTTGGTGACTGTTGCCGGAGCCCCTGATATAAATAGGCACTTGGTGCCGCAGCTACACGTCGCCTCCCCCCCCCCCCCCACGGCTTTTCGCGCGTCGGAAGAAGGCGCGTTTGCTCTACATATATGGTGATTGTAAAGAAGTAAAGAGACGCCTACTTCTGCAGCCCTTAAGGGAGCACGGCGCAGAACGCGCGTTTGTTCTCCGCCGTGGGTTCACTCCCCGTGAAAGCGCGCGTCCCTCGCGCCCTTTCACTCTCACATACAGCGTTCGGCGGCGCGCGGCGACGATTTCATCTCCATTGACGTCATACGGAACCTCACGGCGACGGCGACGACGACGCCGACGGCAGAAATCTGCTTTGGAGTGTCCATATAATTGCTATCGCAATAAAAAGTGTTCTTAATTAAAGCGAGACACAGTTGATACCTTAAACGGAAATTCAATTCCTAATCAATTTTATAAAGGCGTGGCAAGGAAAGAAAAGGCAACTCTATTTTATTTGATCATTATTAATAAATACCATTTCTCAACGCCCACTACAGGGGGGGGGGGGGGGGGTTGACGCCGCTATCACTTGCAATACAATGCAGCTCTTGCAGTGTGCAGAAAGGCGCACTGTAAAGTTCACCTGTTACACTACGCCCCCCTCACACATTGGATTGTCTTGCCTTGTCGACGTTTGTCTGAATTTGGTGACGCACTGACGCTGGCAGCTTCATCGTTTCTTAACCTGTTCAATCAAAACTAGTGAGTTACGACTGCCTGATAATTGTTTATTTTAGCTGTTTTCGTGCGTCTGCGCTGGCCGACGGGCTTGGTGTCCGACGATGCGACCAGCACTCTACACCGAAAGTTTTCGTCGCTCTCTAAGTAAAGTATGTTCTGTGCAGGAGTGCGATTTCTACACCCGTGCGACTGACCTTTGATGCATCGCTTTGCGCGCTGAAAGCTCGAAAGGCCCATCGAGTCGAATGGCGCAGAATTTGTAAATACAGCTCTAATGGCAGGCCACCAAAACAAACTTCGCGCCTTTCAGAACAAAATGGCATCACTTTTGTTTCTAACGAATACGGCGCCACATTATTTTTTCTTCCGCCGGAAGTGTTCTCTCGTCACACAGATGGCGCTAAGCCCCATTAACCGCCGATGAAGTGCCATGATTTGAACGCATGGTCTTCTATGGAAGCTTCGCTACCAGGTATATTTACCTTGGCTCAGTCTCGCCGTGGATGGCGCGGCAGGCGCGCCGGCTGGGCCATCTGTGCGTGCGCATCATCGCAAGCGAAGCGACAGGCTGAATTCAGTCATCCAGTAGATAAAGCTAGACGGCAGGCTGCGAAATCTTAACTAAAGGCAAAGTTGGCTGCTGAAACACCGGAGTAAACGAAGGCCAGATTAGCACGTTATAGAGAAGCTTATCAAGCACGGAAGCGTGCGTTAATGAAAGACTGTGTGTATAGTCTTTGCAAAACCAAGCTAAACAGACCTTTCGCTCGTGATAACTAGGTTTACAAGAGCTAAAGATCAGCCAATTTTTTTGAATTCGTGGCGATTGCAGCGACCGACACCGGCGACGGCGGACAACATCGCCAACTGAAACGGCTATTGGAAAGAGCCCATAACAGCTTACGCTGTAAAATTCGTTGAGTACAGAGTAATTTTATAAACGATCAAAGAGCACACACAAGCAAGTTCAAAACATCGCATTACAGTCGAGCGCCTCTACAACGAAATTACCTGCATAGGAATGAATCATTCTGTCCCGCTTCTATTGTGAGCTGTGCGGTGTGTGCCCTTTACAACGAAGCGACCTGTATAACGAACGATTTCGGAAATTCGCAGGCCATTCATTATAAACGCGCTCGACTGTGCATCATTTCAGTGGACAACAAGACACGGCAATGTTATTGGAAACACTGCAGCGGATTCAGCTGCGTAACGGGCGCACAATAACGAAGCGACATCTAATTTCCCTCTTTCTCGTAGTGGGGTGTGGTAAATGAGTGGCGAGGCCGCAGCGGGACCTATCCTCTCATTCCGCTCGCCCACGTATTTCTCTTGGGAAGCGCGGCTATCAGAGGTCTCGTGTTTCAATCCAAGTTTTCTCTCGCCCTCACGAAGCCTGCTGCTGAGAGATATATCCTGAACTCCCAGCAAAAACACCTGCATGGTTTGATCAGCAGTCTGAGTGTTCCGAATTATTATGTGCTAACACACGTATAAAACTGTCCATTCTGTTAAATGTGAGCGATAAGAGAAAATTTGAAACATTACTACAACGCCTGTGGCTGGGCACAGCACATACAAAGTAAAATTAAAAGAGCGCGAAGAAGGACACGGTCAACACCACAAGCGCTCACTAATAACTGACGCCTCTCAGGAAAAAGGTGAAATTGGTGTAATTTTACTTTATATCATGAACCAACGAGACCAGCAACAGGCCTTGTTAAAATAGCATTTATAGGCTGCACGTTTTGTGCATGATGAAACACAACCTTAGTCTGCAGGGCGCCTGCGGCCACGCAGACAAAGAAGCGCACCAACTCCTCCTCGAGGGCTCGAGACCTGAAACTGCAAGCGGAATACCCAGGGCACATTTAATGCAAGAAAATCGACTCTTAATTATCCTGAAAAAAACTAATAATAATTTTCCCACCGCGGATTTACGGAGCAAAGCGCTTTTCGATGCAAACGTTTTATTAGAAAATCGCATTATCTTGGGTTTTCGTTAAATTGTAGTGTCCACTAATGCAAAATCACAATCCTACAGATAATATGTGTGTGATGTTAGTATTTTGGATTTTGTTAAGTAATTGCGCAGTACACAGTGTGCATGCGTGCGTGTCCACGTTGTCGCGACAACGACAACCTGCAGATAGACTAACACACACAAAGTGCCACTTTCAACAAATTTCGTCAAAGAAATACGAAGACTATTTTTATGTCACAGCGCGTCAGTGCACATTCGGATCCTGATGTTGCACGTCTTCGGGTGGTAATGAGTTGGATGCTGCACTCACACAACGGTCGCCTGCTTCAATGTTTCTTCTTGCCTCAACTGTCAACATCACCTATACTTATTGCAACTGCTTGCAACAACAGAACATGCCCAGAAATTTGGTGTGCATTTAAAATACCGGAAGTGAATTTCCAGGCGATCCTTCTCTGCCTTTCTTAATTTTGCTTCGGTGTTGCCGCACCCTATCATTCAGACATTGCTCTGTTCGGTATGTAGATTTTCCACAGCACGACAAAGGTATTTCATAGACCACAGTCACCTCACACGTGCACTGTAAGCAAAAATGAGCCGAGATGGGAGTAAATGACTTGTCCTCTAGCGCATTCCCAGATGGGAGTGCGATATACTCCGGTCAGGCGGAGTAAAAAGTTTACTCCCCTGCTGAACGGAGGTTTTGGGTGGAATGATGGGAGTATATGTTTACTCCCCTGTTGAGCTGAACGGAGGGTTTGGGTGGAATGATGGGAGTATATGTTTACACCCATCGCGGAGGTTTTGCAGGGAATTATGGGAATATATGTTTACATCCATCGAGGTGGTTTTGCAGGGAACTATGGGAGCATATGTTTACATCCTTCGAGGAGGTTTTGCAGGGAATTATGGGAATACATGTTTACATCCATCGAGGTGGTTTTGCAGGCAACTATGGGAGCATATGTTTACTCCCATCAAGGAGGTCTTGCAGGGAACTATGGGATTATATGTTTACACCCACCGAGGAGGTTTTGCAGGGAATTATGGGATTATACATTTACCTTCATTGAGGAGCTTTTGCAGGGAACCATGGGAGCATATGCTTACATCCATCGAGGACGCTTTGCAGGGTACCATTGGAGTATCTTTTTACATTGATTGGGGAGCTTTTGCAAGAGGTGGGAGTATCTGTTCGCATGCATCAGATAATATTCCGCTCTCAGAATCTTCAATATTAATTTTCCACACTGAGAAATGCACAATATATTGTTTTTCCAAGCTGGAAGATGCACACAAAAGTAGTCAAAGTAGTGCTTTGTAGAAAATAATTTTATTGAACATTGTGAAGCCATTAGAATCCACATGATCACATCATCTAAAGAAAGCAATCCCATCAAACTCAGGCATTCAAAAACGTACATCCTTAACAGCATGGGCTGCCATGCAGTCTGGTGTGACAGGGAGTCTTGTCAAAACTTTTTAAGATGGCCTAAAGCACACTTATAAAACCCTATTGTCATAGATTGCACTAACCATGTAATCACCCGCATCATAAATGTTGTGAATATGCAAATACACAGTGGGTGGACTAGTGCAAATTGTACACAGGCAAGAAGGAAGAAATGGATGACACGAGCACAAGCTCTCAACTGGTTTTTACGATTCTTCCTTTTTGTCCATGTTATTTGCACAACGCACAGTATGAATTGAAAGCAACTCATTCAAGTGCAGGTTCACCCAAGACCATATAAAATACATCAAAAGTACATTGAAACCTGCCACAAGTGCCTAAACAATGTGAAATAGTTTGGAAGTAACAGTTACAGCAGCGCATTCTGTGACATTTGAGTTTGCCAACTTAGACATTGTGGCACTGCAAAAGGAAAAGCAACGAGTAAAGCAGACGTCACTTCTCAGTGATATTGACAAGCGTACGAGAGCTAAAGCAGCAAAAGTTGGGGAAGATGCCAACACACTAATTGCACTTTGAAAATAAATGTTTAAGAAAACGACAGTTCTGGGAGGCAAAACGGTGCTACTTTTACAGTAAGAAGCTGGCAGAGTGGACTAAATGAAGCAGAGTTAAGCTTTGCTTTTTGCCCCCTACCGCCGAAAGGCAGACATAGTAGCCAAGAGAGCCATAAGAGATGCTAAAGTGTTCATTGTATTGTACCTTGATTTTAAGAGTTGGTAAAAGTGTGTGTTATTAATGGCAGCAACCCATCACAATTCTTTCCACAGACTGACTCTAGGCTGTAGTCTACACTTTGCAGCCCATGGATCAGCAATAATGCTGAAAGAAAAAAAGCAGTCAGCAGAAAATAAACAAAAGTACCAAAATAATGACCAGCTTTTGTCAGTGATCATCCAAATTGCCTTCCCGACATTCCGCCTGGATAATGCTGCTGGTGTGAAAAGGCTTAGAGCCTAGAACCACCATGTGAGCCCACTTTTGACGATTAAGAGGCAAAAAACAGGCAATGCTGAAGACTGCATTACGAAAGACCATCTGGACTAGTTGAGATGACAACTTTTGGAAGCTTTGTTCCATAACAGCTCGGGAAAAAAAGTAAAAAAAAAGATAACACAGATGTATGCCAATCTGACAGCAAAGCTGTTATAAGGCACTTCTCACACCCTTTAAAAAAACTAGGGGTCTAGTTGCTGGCTAACAGCCTTGCTTGAACAGAAACTGCTGCAGAGCTCGAGCATTGTCAAGGCTGGCTGTTCTTAGAGATGGCCTGCATTCAGGCTAGTAGGTAGTGGGTAAGGGGGGCATCACAAAGAAAAGGAAAACAGCATGCATAATTGGTACATAATATACATGCACGATTAATTGGCATAATAATGAATGATTTCCTGCGTACACTGGATGATTACACAAATATAACAAAAGGTACAGTACACATAAGAATAGGCAATTCAATGTCGTATACATAATACAAAAATAGCAACAAAAAATAACAATGGACAAATAAACTGAAGGGTTACATCAGTATTGCATAAAAATATATTGGGCTGGTGACGTTCTAATTAGAGAAAAAAAAGAAACAGTAATACAAGAAAAAGAGCAAAGTGATCCCATAAACAAAAAAGCTAACAGAAGGCATATCATGAGGAAACATTAGAAGGGGACACGCATTTTTGTCGAGACTACGCAATGAAATGCGAAATGAGAAGCTGACGAAATTTGTCAGGATTTTTTTCGGAGACTATGGAATCAGGAAAGGCATTCCATAATCAAATGGCACGGGGCCGACCAATTGAATACGTGAATGTCTCCGTATATCCGAGTGAAGCTGAGGTGATTATGTAGCCTGCGTGATGTGCATGGTGCAAATTCAAGCCGCAAGGAAGATTTCCTATCCACATGAACGTCCTTATGAAGCAGAGATAAGAGAGCGAAGTCACAACGGATACTGAGGGATGGAAGGGAAATATCCAGTTTTATTTGTGAAATACTGTAATTGTATGTATAGTTATGAGATAAACCTTGCGGCCCTATTTTGGATCGACTAATAAGCTGGTTAGGTTCTTATGGTAAGGTGACTAGATTGGAGAGGCTAATTCGAGCTGTGGGCGAACAAACGCTTGGAAAGCTAGCTTACGGATGTTGGAGGGTGATTTGCGCAGGGTTCGATATACACGGTAACATTTATTTCATGATCGTTGATCATTACATTTCAAAGTATATTTGATGCTCTGAACACGTGTTGCATTCACATTTAATATAGCCGCAAACACTAACTCCCCTTAACAGCGTCGCTGTAAGATAGGCCTCATGGCACTGCAGATATTACACATAAATAAATAAGTAAATAAAAGGTAGATATATAAGCAATGAAACATAAGGTTGACTGTGGTAGCAGAGAAAGGAGACACGTTAGACATCACATTAAAATGACATCAGTCATTGGTGTGAACATAGCGCTTAGAACATGCACTACACTTGTAGTTTACGAGCATTAAATGGAGCATGCAGAAAAGTATTAGCTAATTTCATGGCCTGCAAGACCTACGATGCCATGAACTAGTGCCTCAAAATGTGCACTCCTGGTCTTTTGTGCCTCCATTCAAGCCACTGTATCTATCTCTTTTTCCTGGTTTGCACTGCACCGTTTTCACATGATAAAGGTAAACCATCTCGGTACTGATTGTGCTTGTTAATCATGTCGCCTTACAGCAAAGAAACAGTACTACCAAATGAGACAAAACAAAAGCATGAACACAGTGCTGACTGACAACTGTATGCATTTACTACCATGCTTTGCCTTTTACACACAGAACAAAGCCAAGTAAGGACAATAAAGAAACAGCGAATGGAGAAAGAGCACACAACTAAGGGCAGGAGCCAGTGCACCCGCCTGTCAGACAGATGTATTAGTGGTAGACTAAGTGAGCGTAACAAAGCCAGCAAGCTTGCCTTGCATTGTCAGCAGTGCAAATGTACTGTTTTGCCTGTGTGAAACACTGTTAGGGCCCCTGATAATTTTACAAGAGAAATGGTAGCATCCGAGATTGACTGCTCAACAGATATTTCTGTCAGCAGCCCTTCTCTTAACCTTACAGAACAATAAATCCAAATTACTTGCTGTGGCATTGTGACCAATGGGATGAATGCATGGTGGTAGTGCCAAGTGTGCCTACCATTTCTTTTGTGGCTTTTTGAGACAGAGATACAATGGCATATAACTTGTAATTTACATGCATGTTGCATGCCTGTCTCATGTCTTGTGGTGAGTACCTGTTTGCCATTTTAAATGCAAACCAACCAGCCAAGCTTTATAAAACCTCAACGTGCGACACTGCACATCCTGTGCCACAGGAGCCACGTGTCCCCTGAAAACGTTTTTGAGCTCCAATGCCTTCACACGTGGTTTCGTGTGGCAAAGACCCAAAAAGGCATGCTTGAAAAATGCGAGCAATCGGGGTGCCTTTTTGGGCTATTCAACACTGAACACCCAAAAAGATGCAAAAAGGCATGCCATGCCACCGAGGAGGGATTTCATCTGGAAAATGCGCTGCCTGTCTGTGTAGAGACAGTCCCACGTCGGCTTCTCCAAGTAGACAAGGCGTCAGTGGCACATCGTTCTGTAAAAGAAAGAGAAAAATCACTAACCGAGATTACAGCATTTCCCTGGAGGTATAATAAAAAAATTCCATAATTCCCAACCAATGAACGGGAGCAAAGACATTGCCTTTCTGAATGCCACAACAGGGCCACATCACTGAAACTGCGCAAAATCTTGTGATCTTCAACTAATGCTCAGGCGATGACTGACAACAGTAATGGAAAATGTACAATTATGTCTGGTCACATAGTATTCAACACTGGAAAGTTGAGTACAGTAGTATCTTGTTGATACGATCCTGTTTCGTACTATTTCCCGTCGCCAATCTTTGCGATCGAGAACAGAAAAATGACCAAATACAGTTTCACTTTTTCACCTGCTAATACGTTTACAGAAAACACATTCCTTTGGCACCAACAATCAGTACATCGCCAAACTTCGATCACATTGCTATGTACTATTTGAAGACGATGACGTGGACACTTGGATATAGTGGGACATACCCATAAAGGCCGATTTATACTAGGCCAACATGACACCGTTTTTGGCCTGCCGACTGTTCATGACAGCATTTTCCTTCCTTGGCTGGCCGGTTGGCCACAGCGGTTTCCGTCTTGTAAACTGCTGTCGCCAACAGTCGGCAGACCAAAATCGGTGTCGTGTCAGCCTAGTGTGAATCAGCCTTAAGCAATCGCTGGCTGATCTGAGGACGACGTGTCTTGTTTTGATGTTGGCTGGGTTCCATGTTGGCCAGTGCTTGCTACCCCTTATAAGTACACCGTGTAAATAGTTTACCTACTGTGCTTCCACATAACACTATTATATGTTTACCATCCACTAGAATCCCATGTGAACGAGAAACAGCACAGACAATCGAGAGCAGTAGCCACCTATTGCAGCAGCTTCCCTGCAGTACCTGCTTACCAGTGTCATGTGAAAACACTGGCACACACAGTTTTCTCTTCGGCTACCGGCAAATGACCTTAGAGGTGGAATACACATACAAGGTGGAATTAAATGTTTCCAGACTTGCTCTGTTTTGAACATTGAAACGCTGTCACCTACAAAGTAGCTCCCTTGCACATAGAGCGCTCCCAATGTTCCGGTCACTTAGAAAATATATGTTGGAAGTGGTTTTTCCAGATAGAGTCAAGCACCCTCCTCCCACCAGGCTTTATTTTCAAATTTCATGACTCAATAACAAGCTTTATTACAACTTTCGAGCCGAGTTTTTAATTTTGGGAGGAGAGCAAGATAAGCAAGAGCAAGTTCTGATGAATGACCCGCCTTTCACAACTTTGCACAAGCGAGTTTCTTGCCGCAAACATCGTTCCTCTTGCACATTTACTCTACTAATCAGATTTGGCTCCCACTTAATTCACTCGCTTCTCAAGATGAAAAAAAGGCTCAAAGATTGCGAATTTGACAAGATTGCTTTAATAAAGCTCAAATCATAGAAGGGTGCTTGACTCATTTGGAAAGACATCCAGGCCGTATTCACAAAATGGCAGGAGCACTAGATTGCTGGTCAAGGGTGCTATATGAAAGGTGACAGTGTTTGAATACACAAAAATGACTGTACAAAACAGAGCCAGTCTCGATACCTTTTGATACTACCTCGTATATATACGACTTTTGTCTGTAAAGTTCGGAGCCATTTATTTTCTTCCGAAGAAGTGATTCCCTGAAGCATCTGTTGGCAAGTGTGTGTAACACCATCTTTTGCAACTAAACAGTGTTTTTCGGGTTAGTTGCTGTGGCAGCCACTACATGGCATTATGTGGCGGAAAAATCCAGTGTGCACGGTGCCAGAGGTTCAAAGGCAAGGGTATGTAATTGAAAGGGCAGTGCTTGCAGTAAATAAGGAAATTGGGACGCTATCTAAGGCAATCAATTTAAGGCAAGACAAACCTCATCTACAAAGGCAAAGGCTAACAAAAGATTTGTGGCACAAAATGACAAGAAACACAAGAGGGACAGGATAGGATGCCAGACTTTCAACTAGTGTATTTTGAGCAACCCCCCCCCCCCACCACCCAAATATATATATTTCAAGAACGTGCACATGCGGAGAATGCAGATCGTGCAGACAAACTATCTTGCAGCACTATCTACATATAACGATACGGAAGGCACACTAATGCAACCATCTCCCTTCTTAATATGAAAGGCTTCAAGCACTTCACGGGCTTATGTTACTGTACTCCTTCCTATCAGGCACGTCCCCAAACCATGGTACGCCGCCGCATGAAGCACAATGGAATGGCAGGTATGAACCCACACCATTCGTAATCGATAATACGCATTCCCTTAGGCTGTCATTAACACAGCAGCCTGTTTGGCCTATGTAAACATTGCCACAGCTCAACGGAATGTAATAAATGATGCCCACCACGCAATGCATAAGTGGCCTGGCATGCTTCTTTTTACAAACAAGTTTGGCCTTTTGGGGAGAAACACAGGCACACAGCTTCGACAACTTGTTAGGTGCCGAGAAAACCACTTGGATGTCACGCCTATTTGCAACTTTTTTCAAGTTGTGGGCAATCTTATGCATGTAAGGTAATAGCAGTGGTCTCTTCTGCATGGCCTCAGGCTTTGGCTGCAGCAGAAAGGATGCATCACTCGCAGAAAAAGTTCTGGTCAGCCTTGTCACGATGATAGCAGTTTGTATTGCGCTTCCTCCTAACTGTCTGTTAAGCCAAGTACCCAGCACAACAAGCTACTTTTGCACAAGCTGGAGTGGCACATAAAAGTGCACATGCTCATTCTAAGAAGTATATGCATGCTTAAATACAGAAATTCTTGTTTTCAGTCGGCAAAATTAGTTTTGCACGATCATTCATTAATTACGATAGAGATTGGGCGAGTTGGTCATGGTTTATAACGGCGGTGTTGCGTAGCACGTGAAATGAAGGAAAAAGGACAGATGAGTAAAGAGCACTAACTTCCAACTGATGTTTATTTGCAGATGAGCATTATTTATAGAGCAGCAAACAGAAAGACCACAGAAAAAAGGAAGATACCCAGAGCCAGTGCATCGTTGCCAAGTGAGATCGCTTTTGTTAACATGTACCCACGATTTCCCTACGCCCTGCCAAGTAATCATGCTCAAGCCGTGAGGGAGCAATGGACGGGATGCTTACGCAGCAGTCACCTAACTTGTAAATATTCTCTGCTTGTATGATTTCTCGGGTTAACTGCGACCTGTGCTTTGCCAATACCACACAATCATAAAGAAAGGAGGCGCATCCACAATCACGGCAATGAATGTCAAGACGACCCTGCACCGCATTGTACACGTTGGTTCGGTGCTCACGCAAGCGGTCGTTGAGACGCCTGCCAGTCTGACCGACATAAGTCCTACCGAACTTCAGTGGGATCGAGTAAACGAATCCCTCTGCACGAGACGAAGCGTGACTTGTGGTTGATGGAGCCCAAAGAAAAGTTTGCGCGTGGTGCGTTGACTCCTAGACAAAGCTTCTGAAGTTTCTCTGGTGCCGACAAAACCACATGCACGTTGGCGCCCTGGACAATCTTCTAACTTTGAGTGGGTCGAGCCGAAGGGCAAAAGTGGTTTGCTACTTCTTGGTACATACATCCAGCAAATGTGTGTAGGTGTGAATAAAAGCTTCAAATCACGAAATCGTAGAGTGTTGGGATCAGGCAATTCAAACGTGAGAACAAGCGGCTGCAGGCACTCACGGAAAATAGCCACAGTATCTGAGGCAATCTTCTGAAGAACTCATTGTTACATTTTTTTTTCAGCCGCTTGTTCTCAAGTTTGAATCGCCCAATTCTAACACTCTTCGATTGCTTGATTTGAAGCTTTTATTCACACCTACACATGTTTGCTGGATGAATGTGCCAAGAAGTGGCAAACCACATTTGTCCTTCGGCTCAGCCCACTCAAAGTTAGTTAAGAGGGGCATTACTAACCGCTGCCTTGCCGACGCCCTCAAGAAATCTTGCCCCCACACAATGCATCATAGTTTTGCACAACAGGTGAGATGGCTGAAAGGTTGCTTAAGGTCATGCAACGAGGGCGTAAGCCTAAAAAACATGACAACTCTGAAAAGAGCCAGCCTGTCGTTTCGCCGTACGTGCACAGCATTTGGCACAGGTTAAAGAAGATTGTCCAGGGCACCGTGTACATGTGGTTTTCTCGGCACCAGAGAAACTTCAGAAGCTTTGTCTAGGAGTCAACACACCACACGCAAACTTTTCTTTGTGGTCCATCAACCACAAGTCACGCTTTGTCTCGTGCATAGAGGGAGTCGTTTACTCAATCCCACTGAAGTTCGGTAGGACTTATGTCGGCCAGACTGGCAGGTGTCTCAATGACCGCCTGCGTGAGCACCGAAACAATGTGTACAATGCGGTGCAGGGGCATCTTGGCATTCATTGCCATGAGTGTGGATGTGCTCCCTTTCTTTATGATTGCGTGGTATTGGCAAGGCACAGGCCACAGTTAACCCAAGAAATCATACAAGCAGAGAATATTTACAAGTTAGGTGACTGCTGCGTAAGCATCCCGTCCATTGCTCTCTCATGGCTTGAGCATGATTACTTGGCAGGGCGTAGGGAAATCATGGGTACATGTTAACAAAAGCGATCTCACCTGTCAACGATGCACTGGCTCTGGGTATCCTTTTTTCTGTTTGCTGCTAGTATAAATAATGCTCATCTGCAAATAAACATCAGTTGGAAGTTAGCACTATTTACTCTTCTCTGTTCTTTTTCTTAGATTTCGCACGCGATGCAACACCGCCATTCATCCATGGTGTTTAACGTCCTAAGCTAGGGCTACGAGAGACCGCTTTAGAGGAGGGCTTCAGAACCTGCGAGCTTGTGCTTATCAAATCTC
>NW_023607043.1:0-80001 GCF_013339745.2 Dermacentor silvarum | reverse complement strand
AAATGAGAGTGCAACTGACTTGTACACCTTTAAATGTGGTGTGCACCTTTCAGGGTGTAATCTTGTTATGGAACTATAATCTTCTTCAGTGCTCATTCACAGCGGTGACTTCAGGAGGTCACGCGACTGATTACGACTGGCGACCAAAAAGTGACTCAAGGTGGCTGATGTTTGCATCGGCAAGTGTCACCGGCCACTCACTACACTGAAATGTCCAGCGATATGCCATTCACATCTGTGTGCAATGCCATTGCCACGTGAAATAGGCATCATAATATACAGACTTTCTGTTTCTGCCCATCTGATTGGTTAAGCAGTTTTGCTACTGCGGTACCAGGACTGGAAATTTGAGCAGCGAGCAACTGGCCCAAAATAGTCACTTTTCGAGAAGAACAACCATTTGTGGCCAACTCGGTCGCGTAACCACTGTCAGTTGCCGGTGTGAATGAGCCTTTAGTTGTGTAAATTGCCTTACTTTAACGCTGGGTGCTCAGTACTTTGTTGTCGGGAACAGTAAGGGAAGCAGACTCTAGAGTTGGGCTAGTCGATAAACATTTACGTAAAAAAAAAAGAACATTGTGATAACGATATGCACAGAAGTGGGACGAGCAAGTGCTGCTTGTGCCGCTCCCGTCTATATCGTTAGCCACTGCATCATTCTTTTTTTTTCTCGACACTAAGGGATGCTGAGACGCACATGCTGTTCCTGGCAATGAAGCGCTGGGCACGCAGTGTTTTCAGTTAAAGAAACACACAAATACTTAGAGTCTAAAGTTGCGGGAGAGCCCAAAGTTGCGCCGAAAGAATATATCTTTCAGAGGATTGTGCGGTATGAAAAGCGTGATTTGGTGTTCTAAGCGCAGACTACAAGCTTAGTGTAAAGATGTAGACTACCAAGGAATAGCGGTTACTCTGTTTCTTGAGTCATTAGGGCAGGCTGCACCTGTGTGACGTCACGCTGTGTTTCAACTCTTTCTCTCATCTTTTTTTTATTTTGTTGTGTCAATTTTTTATTTTTTTTTTCAATCATTGCCTTCATGCAGTAGTCACCATTAGGCCAGGAAGGCGTATGTAGATGCTGTAACCTCTTGTGGGGTGTCTACGTTTGATTCATATTGAGCATTGTCCAAACCATACTTATCAATACTCTTCTTGTAGATGTTTCATGCCACATTCTCAAGATTCATCGGAAGTGCACCTTTTCAGTCACGTATGCAGTGGTTTGTTGCCACAACCGACACCTCAATCATGCAGCTCTCTGGCTACTAGATTTTATTAATGTGTTTTTAAAGCTTGTCTGTAGTAACTTATGTAAATTTCATGCTGCGTGTGTTTGTAAATGTGTAACAAGAGTATTCGTAGAAGAAAAAAAAAAGCTTAGGATGTTTCGCAGCTGTCAAAGAAAAGACCTGTTCAAATCGCTGAGAACTTTTCTAGTGGAAGCTTCTTCTGGCAGCTGTTGGTTGAATAATGGAGATGAACGGTGCGGGATTGTTGGGTTTTACTTTATTAAGACCTAGACAGGAGAAAGTTAAGCTTCTATGGTGTTGTGGGAGGCAACCCCAGAATGATAAGTCATCAGAGTACTGCTTTACTTATGCTATTGTATTGTAACTGTTTGTGTAAAACACATGAAGTGAAAGCTTAACACCACTGCTTGATAGAATCCCATGAACCGTCTGCTTGTTGAAAACAGAGTTCGCTTCTTTGTACATACACTAGCCTAATGCATCGACAGGAGTTCACTGTCAAAAGAAGTTTGTATTGTGAAAGTATACTGCTGAAGTGAGTGCAGAGTCAGTGATGGTTTAACTGTGGCATCACACAAGTTTTCTGTTTTCTTTCCTTCTTTGTTGCCTGCATCACGCAACTTTTGAGATGAGCACTCGAACAGACGATTCTTTCTACAGGCACCACTGGTTTTGTTTAGGCCATATTGTGGTGTACTTATGACGCTCGACGTCTCATGCAAGGCAGGAAAAGAAAGGTTTGCTTCAGGTCAACCTCGACTTTCTGCCTTTCTCGGTTATGCTGTGTGCATACGAGAACATATCTGTAACGCCGTGTCTATACGTGCGTCTACCTTTTTACTGTACAGGATTTCGCTGTGTTGGTTGTTCGGTGGCGTTTAGCTAACGAGGCCTAGTCGAATTGAAACGATGGACGGCACATGGCAAGGTCGTGCCATTTAGTTGGCAGCGCTCGAGCAGCATGTTGAGTTTAGTTAGTGCAGCTGCCAAGGTAATGTTGCCGTGTGAGTTTGCCAGTCAGAAGCGCCCACCAAATGGAACGCCGTACTTTGGAGTCCCACAAAGCGTCTTTATTTATGCCGGCTGTGTTTTATAAGTTATTTAATGAGGCCCGCCTCTTTCTTTCATAGCTACACACGGCATTTATTGCAACTACAATGTGTGATTGTGTCTTGTACAGCTGATGTCGGCACGGGAGTTCTTTAGGAACATTCTAAGTGTATTGTGTGTGTATGTGTGCAGTGTGTGAAGAATGTATTCTGGTGCATGTGAGTAGCACAAGCCTTTCTTATTGTTAGTTTCTTTCAATGCTGTGAGAAAGAATCCCTTCTCAAAGCCATCGCATTGAAATTACTAATACAGGCCACACTGTACACTTCGAGTTAACGCACCGTGTCGCCACGCTCATTCCTTAATTCTTGCCAGCTTTGTAGCTATGCACTTGACGAGTGTCTCATCAGAGGATGCTTGTTTACATGGTTTGTTGCACTTAGTTTAAGAAAAAGGTCCGGCTAAATGTACTTTGTCGTGGCTTGGAGGAAGGGGCAGGCGCTCCGTGATCAGTGCAAATGGTAGCTCCACGATTTTTCTCGATTTTGTGCAGCAAAATGTGCTTGGGGAGGGTGGCTGCAGCTGTGCCGTGTACTTAAGTAGTGCCAAAGTTTCTCTCCGCACTCGTCGTCCCAAAAGCATGATATTCGCTGTAGAACTTTGCACCTCTGCTCTGTGTTCCCCCAGAAGTGTGACTGGGACGTCTTCCAATTTAGGCCTGTAGCAAGTTGCATCCGAAAAGCGATGGTTTTCGTTGATCGCTGAAGCCACGCATTTCAGCAGCCAGTCTCCTCAAATTGTTCAATTTTATTTGCTAATGATCCTGGTACAAAATGCAGCACCTTTATTAGTATGCACGTCTAAGTTTTCATTAGCGACTTTTCTTGCTTCTTAACCTGGGCACGCACACAGATGTCTGGTGTTCTCAGGTTGACAGTCCTAGAGCAAACGTTTATAGTCCGTTGTCGTAAATATATTGAGCTGCTTTGTTACCAGAGTAGACAAAGACGAGGGACAGGATAATTGTCTGTCTGCCCTTGTAGTTACACAGCACAATATGTTTATGTACAGAAACCCAACTAGCCTAACCAATGGATTACTTAACTTTAGCATTTAATGCTACTTACAATGACTCTCAGTTGTGCACCATTGTGTAGTTAACAGCCGACATGGTTCGCAGATATATGTTAGTGATCTGTAGTCCACAATTGAGGTCTGCAAGTGCACTACGTTGGAGGAGACGAAAACAAGCTTACTTGCCTGCGTTGTGCCCATTCAAGCCTCCGATTCTTGAGTCATGCTTGACTCCATGGCAGGGATGTACATCGAGTGTTTTTGAAAATTGTCGAGCTGAAGCAAGGACTTGAAGTTCAGTGCATGCAATCTTGGGTAAATTCTTTTCATTGAGCAATTCCCATCCGAGATCTAGCATGGCTTCTTCCTCAAGTGTAGCTGCCATCACTGATTACATGATGACCGCAAAGAGACAGTGATTTGTCTCCCTCCACGCCGCTGTGGTCACCCTGATTTTGAGAGCAATGTTTCATTTTTTTTAAACCATTCGGAATGGTCATAGGAACTCAACTTAAATTAGTTGTAGGTACCTCTACGTTATTAGACTGGGCAGGAAATCAGTGTTTTGAGTAGGGAGCAACAAGATGTGGAAAACTGCTTCAGCGGGATATCAGTGTTATGCCAAATCTGCTTGTTTTATTTTTTATATTTTCCCCCTTGCTAATATGTTTTCAAGAGGCATACGAGTACAAGGCCTTGTAGCTATTCTAAGCACAACAATCTTGCAGTTCGATTGAAGGCACTTTGCTGAAAAAAGAGGGAAATTGCATTTACTGAGGTTGACAAGTCATTGTTTGCTTGCAAAATGAGCTCATTTGAAAGACTTAGCTGCTGTGTTGTGCAGTTGTTGCATCAGTTGGTCTCGACCACATATTCTTTTGACCATACACACAAATTTCATGAAGCATCACAGCATAATGCGCTGTCCCGTGTTTCTTTGTTCAGAAAAAAAAAAAAAAAACTTTATCGAATTCATTGCAAGAGGCACAAACTGTAGATGGCTATAGGCTGCTGGCATTGTGAACTTTCAGGTGCCTCACGAGTTGATTTGAGTCTGTGTAATTGCATTGCTAGATAAGCTGGCCCACTCCTGATTCGTAATGGCAGCTGAGCATGGAAGTCGAGTGTAGTTTCTTTGCTTATTCTTTAGTTTCACATCCTGCAATCCTCACGTTAATACACTTCAAACTGTTGCTAGTCAGCTCATGTTTAGGGCACCAGTGTGTTTCACCGTCTTAACTGAGTGCAACCCCCTGAAACGAGTGCAGAAAGGCACATTAAGAGGTCACCCAATGTACCTAACACTAGCCACAGCTGAAACCAATTCTCACGGGACTTCAGTGCCACTTATGTACTATAATCATGCTGAGCTGTTGTTGCTGTGCAACAGACTCGCTGTGACAATGAGATGAATCGTTAAGTGCGCTACCCTGAGAGCTAGTACAGTAAGTGCCAGCAAATCAAGTAGGCATAAGGCTGCTCTTGCTAGTATTGCAGAGGTTAATTGGAGCTCTTTTCGATTGCATCATGTACGAAGCTTTACTTCAGCCATCACCTGTGACCATGCTGGCAGCATGCTGACCGTTCCGCCCCCACGGGACCGTAGAACGAATTTACACTTGTGCCAGGCGTCAACATTTGGCAGCGGTGATTAGTTATCTCACACTGACGGAGATGGTGCGACAATCGTCAAGATTGAACTCTAGGAAAATACAGTTTCGCAGGTTGCGAGATTAGAAGGAGCTGTGGAGAGCATGCTTGATGATTATAGACGGGACAAAATGTCATCGAGTGCAGAGTCTGTACAGAGCTTTAAAAAAAAATTTTTATTTAAAAATAACTTTTGCGGCCGTGGGGCTGTTGGTTTGCTTCCATGCTGCACATGGGGGATGACGTCACAGGTTATTTCTCGTGACGTCGCTGACATCATGAGAAATAACCGTTTATTCACTTTTCAGTTTGCCACTGATGTGCGAGCTTTGTGGGCGTTTTCCACTGGGAAATAAATTGCTGAATTGTTTACTACCACGCATTGCATTGCCTGCACTTGTATGATGTGTCTATTAAAGAAAAGTCAATAGTCAAAGTCCTTCCACACGTTCTTGCCCAACACCCCGGGGCCATTGGCCTACTGCTTTGTCAATATGCGTCACAAATGTGCTTTTGTTTTTCTGTGAGTCAATTACGAGCTTTGTAAAAAAAAAGACACATTTGCTTGTCATTCAGAAAAAATGGGGGTGGGGGGGGAGTGCAGCTGTGAAGCATCTTTCTGTACAGAGCTCCATGAACGGTCTAAGAGCCCTGTTATACTCTTGTGCTTCAATAGCAGTGGAGCACGTGTTGCTGACACTTGTACTAAACTCTGTGTCACTATTTTTTTGGAGAAGTTGCTTTTGTTTTGCTAATTTTAATTACGCTCAGTTGGCGCGCGCTGGCCGCCATTTGGGAAGTCTGCTAAAGATGGACCTGTGCCATATCACTGAGCACCACGCTTCCGAGAGCTATTGATTGCATTGCTTTTGGTTCGCATGTTGAAAATAGCAATAAAAAAATGAACTAAAACATCCCTACCGGTGGTTGTCACGTGTCGTTCTTATCGCCAACCAAACAATAGCATATACCTGTGGACTGTGGTGCTGTTCTGGGTGCCATCAAATTCTGCCATTTTGTCGAATTTGGCCATGTTAGTATCTGGAGCCAATCGGAAAGGATGTAGCCACATTGTAAGCCAAGCAGAGCTGCCAAGATGGCAAATTCGACATTACAGCGGAATATGTCTAACAGTCTTCACAGACACTGTGGATCCGTCCCCTCATCTGGCGCTCCGCACACTTTGTCATGCGTACATTCTTCGCACGCCATCCACGCTGCATGTGGTCTGTACAAAGGGTTTGTACAAAGAGTATCTGTGACCTGCCGTTTGCTCAGTTTCTTTTGTTCACATGCTTCGCCTAAAAATATCACCCATACTTAGATTCCTTGCGTACGTACTTTGTACAAGCACTTCATAAAGAGTGTGCACGAAGGGTTTGCGCGTGGTATCGTCGCAAACAAAAAAAAAAAAAAAAAGTCCTGCGCAGAGTACTCCACACAAAGGAATCGACGCAAACTGCGCATACTGTTATGTGTTGCCAAGACACAAAACCTGCTTGCGGCGACAAATGACGCATACGCAGAAGGTAGGGCCCGCAGGAGACCGTGAGTAAGGCCTATGCATAGAGTCTGCGTAACGCAACTTGTGCGAGACGTCGCACGCGTTGGGTTGCGTGACAGACAAACCTCGACGGGACAGACTCCACGGCCAAGCCGGTCGTGTCTACAACGCGACAGCGTTTCTTTCGCAGACCTGCATCATCCTGCCTGCCGCCGCTGCTGCTGCACGGACCGGGGAATGACGTCAAATAGGTCAGCAGTCCGCGCGCTAGAGCGGGTTGGGGGACGACGGCGACGAAGGGGCGGCGTTAAGTTCTTTCTCCTCCTAGCGGTCGGAGGTGAAATCTCGGTCAAGGTTGAGGTCCTCCGTGCCACGTTCCCTCCTGCGGCCGGTGAAGACTCTGTTGCTCGCTGTTTGTGCGTCGTGTGTGTGTGTGTGTGTGCGCGCGCGCGCGCGCGCGCACTAGCATACGTACGCGGAGATGGGCGTGCGTGTGGTGTACGTGTCTGTGCGAAACATAACGGCGTTCTGCATCCGTTGGGGCCAGGAAAGCAGCCAGCGGGACGATGTCGTGATCCTGCCGTGTGTGGGACAAGGTTTCCGTGTGTGTGTGTGTGTGTGTGTGCGAAGAAGCCGGCTCCCGCCCTATAGCGGCGGAGTGCGGGAAAAAAGACGCAAAATGAGCGAAAAAAAATAATAATAAAAGATGGAACAGGCTGTGCACGCGCGTCTGCCGTAAGCAGTGAAAGAATATAACACGCGTATAATACGGTACTACGGATGCCTAGAGTGCGCGAGCGCGTTTGTTTGCCGTTTTGGAGCCAAGTATTTGTACGCAACGTAACATACAGGCACAGCGGCTTGTTGTCGCAACGTCTGTTCTGGCTTTCGAGACCGAGAGCTTCCAGATGCGTACCGCTTCGCTAACAAAGACAGCGGTTTCGAGCCAGATGGTGAGGCACGTGCCTGCGTTACGTCGTATTGTGTTGGTGGTGGGCAGGGATTTCTTCGTGGACTACCGTCGCGTCAGTATACAGGAAGAAAAGCTACACTCAAACCAAAGTCCAACCTCCTCACGTTATTAAAGGCACGGCACGCGACGTCTGTTGGGAAGCTGGTTGTCATGTACGGTGTATACGAGTACAAATGTTTGGATTTAGTATAGTAAATTGTCCTTGCTTTTGCAATGGGTAGACTCGTAAACAAAGCTGGAAGTTGGACGAGTTTATTCGTGGGCAGGTGAGGAGGAAGGCGAGGGGGAACAAAGAAAGCAACACAAAGACGTCACCGCCTTTCTATGGTAAGCTCTCTCCTCCATCGACAGGAGAGCGTACTGATGAGTCGGGAGTGCCGACACAGTTCGACAGTAATCGTTGCTTGAGCTGTGATCCGACCTTCTGTCTATATAGCTTTCGTTGTGAATGATACAGATCGAGGTCTTAGGGGAAACGCTAAAGGGTACTAAATCAGTTATATGTTCATTAAGCATTATTTCAACACTCATTTTTTGTTATTTTCGTGGTAGGTGGTTTATTACTAGAAAACAATTAAAATTTGAAGTGAAGGCCAAAGTATCATTGTTTGAATTGCGCGCCGAAACCCCAGCTCTTGTACGTAAGTGTGACGTCAAAAATTCCAAACTTTTTTCTTTCTTTTTTTTTTCTTTTTTTTTTTTACTGGGGCCGTTGTGACTCAATAAATGTTCTCGAAACTTGCCTAGTTGATCCTCTGCCGCATTTACAATGCAATGTAGTCATTTTTCTTAGATGAAAAATTAACTAGGACACCAAGGCCGGTATTTTGTAGCGATGTCTTTCCGATGCTAATGCCTTTTCGCGCTTGGTCAGTAGTCAGAGCGACGGTCCGTTCACGTTATCAACGGTATCAGCCGGCGTGAGCGGTGGATGATAAGATAGTATAGAATAAGGCATCGCTACAAAATACCGGCCCAAGGACCATGACCAAGATCGACCGGACCGAAGACCAAGTTCTTGTTGACCAGGAAGAACGTCCAAGGCGACGTTTCATGAAGTGCTTACACGGCTTGACTTCAAACATACGTTACGTATGGTGAATGGTATATATAGTTACTGCTTTTGCGCATTTTTATTGCAATATATAGTGCTACTTTGCATTTGCTAGTGTAGTCTTACTATTCAGTGTCTTAAGTGTTTGGCTATTTGTTGCACTGTTTAGCACCAAGATTAAGAGAAGGTAGCGTGAAGCGAGGACCAAATAGTTTTGAAGGCACGGAATACTTTGAGTATTTGGTACTCTATCTCAGGTATTCAGTATTTCATATGTTATACTAAAGTATTTTTTTTTTCCCGCCGTGGTTGCTCAGTGGCTATGGTGTTGGGCTGCTGAGCACGAGGTCGCGGGATCGAATCCCGGCCAGGCGGCCGCATTTCGATGGGGCGAAATGCGAAAACACCCGTGTACTTAGATCCACGTTAAAGAACCCCAAATTTCCGGAGTCCCCCACTACGGCGTGCCTCATAATCAGATCGTGGTTTTGGCACGTAAAACCCCATAATTTAATGTTTTTAAAGTATTTTTTCACGTGGTACTTAGACTATCTACATTTCATATATTTTTCTGAGTATCTTGTAGAAAGCCGGTAAGGAGGAAATTCAAGGCAACCCTATTTATTAAACATTGGGCTTGCCATGGGCCAAGAATATATTTTCGGGATACGCTGAGGGCATGCCTTGACTTTTTATCTGTGATATCGTGCACACCGTGCAAGAGGATGGAGTGGGCCTCAATCCCGATAAAATTTTGCAGTGCTAGGCCGCGCGTGGCGGTGTTATCTACACAAGTGTTGTCGGATTGCGGAAGTGAATAACGTGCTTGTATTCAAGCCACCGATAAGTACGTTTTCTTTTCTGTACAGAAAGATAACGGCCCTTTTGAGGCATATTCTTTGCCATTGTTTTAATTCCTTCTGTGTTACAGATTATACTTCTGCTAATATGATGCCCTGGCTGTAACTGACAAGGCTGTAGAAAGGGTGAGTTGAAAGTTGGATTTGAAGCCGGTCAAATATTTTCTGTCCCAAGCTCCTCGCAGAGATTGTGACCAGGGGTCGAACCTATTTTTGTCTTTTGTTTTCTCTCATCGGGTTTTCGTTTTGGTTCACCGAGAACAGTTCAGTTCCGGTTCAACTCCGGGGTGAACTAAATAACACTTCAAATCGGTTCGAGTTCATTTGCATAACCGAAGAATATTTAAATGAAACAAACACAAGTTATTTTGTACAAAAAAAAGAAAAGAAACTCGACGCTGCTGCTAAGCTTCACTGAAAGATCACGCCTTTCTTTGTTCTTCAGGTCGCACTCTGTTACAATAAATTATGCAGATCCAATTGCGCCAATGCTGGAATCAATGCAAATCGAAGCTTCATCGAGGGAGAGAGAGGAAGGGAATACATGAGGAAACGCAGTGTGTCCTCCAGCCGGCTACTCTGCTCAGGGGGAAAGGGAAGAAAAGAAAACTAGGGGACTGAGGAGTAATAACGAGGACAGGCAGTAGGATGCGATTATTACATGTTCGTGTTCGAAGTCAATCTAGGCCTGTGTTATAACTAACAATCTCTCATGGCTCGTTTCATTTATATGTCCATTCGAGGGCCCAGTAACACTTTTTTTCACAGAACGGCCTGTTGTTAAGTGGGGCTAACGAAGAGATCAGTGTCTGGCTTTCACAGTCGTACTGGGGACAAGCAACAAGTATACGTGCTCCAGTGTCTCGGGTACTTTGCACGCATCATAGACTGGCGAGTCGACGCGTCAGAGTCGATGCAAATATTGTCACGTTGACACAGCACACAGTCTGCCACCTGACACAATACGCTTAGCCTGAAAACTGTACTAACGGTGCTGCTACATTTAAAATCACGGGAGGGTTGCTTTGTATTTACAAATGAGGTAGCCTATAGTTAAGCCACGAGTGTAGGTAATTCATGGATTAAAAGCTACAGAAAAAGTGGGCAACCTAAACCGCAAACCGTTATTTTTTCTCTTTCGGTTTCGGTCCGGAGGGGAAAAAAAAATCGTAACGTTCCGGTTCAATCCGAGAACGAGCAGAAATAACCGTTTTCTACCCGGTTTTTCGGTTCAGTTCCGGTTCGATACTCTGTGACACAACAGACGGATGATGCGGTCGCTGAAAACCGGTGTGACCGACGGAGAGTGGCTGATACGCAAGCTGGTAGGCGAGTCGCGCGTGGTGCGCCCATCTATGACAGACAGACGTACAGACAGACAGACGTACAGACATGCAGATAGAGAGACAGGCGCAAAAGAAAATGAAGCAAGGAGTGACTGATTGCGCAGTGGATTACTGCGGATTAATTAACGTGTAATGATACTAATGAAAACTAGGTGTGCGGGAACACGTGCAGCCCAACCTTATCGATATGCGCCATCCCACATCGGGCGTCAGTCGAACTCGCGACCATGCACAGCGCTCGACAGCAGAAAGGAGCAGCCTAGAGTCGCTAAGAAGAACAAGTTCACTACACTCGACGTGCTGAGCGCCATAACATGTATATACTATTTCTGCAGGAAGCCATTGCACACAACTTTGGCCAGGACGATCCTCTGAGAGCGCTTGAGACTGAGTTCGTTCTCGAAAACCTGCGTCGATCATTCGTCTTCGACAAAGTGCTGTGGCAAGTCTCCACCTAGTGGAGTCTGCTGGTGAAGTTCTGATTGGCTGGGGGCGCCTGTCTCTTTCTGACGCGCGTATATACCCCAGCCCAACCAATCGGAACTTAAGCAGCAGACGAAATAATGGACATTACACTTACAGAATAGCCCCACAGCACTTTGTCGAAGACGAATGACCGACGCGGGCTTGATCGACGCAAAGTTCCACAGTACGCGTGTGTTTATGACGCGGTGTCGAAATAATGCATAATTGAGAATGATTTCCAACCTCGGTGCTGTAAATAGCGATGGCGCAAGAGTCGCGGTGGGCAGCAAAAGTTTATTTTATTTTAATTTTTTTTTACGTGGCATATATGGGCACTGCTTCGTGTATATGGTGCTTGCGTCAGCCGCGCTTCGAGAGCGCGTTGCATTGCGCAATCGCTCGCGCACTGCATGACCGCTCACGCAGAATGGGTTATTGCCGTGGAAGCGACGTGTCATAAGCGCCCGCGTTTATGCACGCTCGCAAAGTGATTTGCCTGGGAGGAACAGATTCATTCGGGGACAGCGTGAGGTACTTAGCAAATGCCCCAATTTGCCACTCTTGCGTAAAAGAAAATAAGATGATTCAAGACCTCTTGCGATATATAGTATATGCACCCACATTACTGTGCCTCGATTTCTTTCATGCTTATTCGCCCACGTTATTATATATTCATATATTTGCAGTATCTTTCTTCTTTCGACATTGCTTTTTCTAGCGTTTTTTTTTTTCTTTTTTTTTTTTTTTTTTGTCTGGCACGACCAGGTTTTAGTGCTGGTTCTCTCTCTCTCTCTCTCTTTTTTTTACACGTTTACTCAAAATGTCATGCGTGTTCGTCAATCATGTATTTGACGACACAGCACGCGTATCTACCGGGGACCGTGTCAACGACATGTCCACTGCCACTGTTGACAGGAATGCGCTGTGTGAATCGTCGTCGGTCATTTAAAAGCGCGTGCAACGGGGATCGTGTGAAATACCTGTCCACTGCCATTGATGACATGAACGCACCGTGAAGAACCCCGTTCTGAACAATTAATCTCTCTGGCCATCGGCTCTCTCCCTCGTGTTTTTTTTTTTCTTTCTTTCTTTTCCCTCTCTCTCTCTCTCTCTCTCTCTCTTTTTTGCATGTTCCTTCTCCACCTAAGATAAAAGAGGACTGTTGCAAGAATTTCCTGTATCCCTTGAAAAAGGTCGGTCTACCGACTGAAACTGTTGGATAAATAAACCTAGATAACCGCTAAGTTGTGCTTTTCATTTCTAAATACGCTTGGCCCATTGAAAAATTCTGTTATATCTATATATCTATATATATATATATATAAGCGAACTGAGGTACGGAAGTGCTGTGGGTGTACCCAGGTTAACCTTTCCCTTATATGTTCTTCATTTTTTTTCCCTTTGCGTATGTAATTGGTGGCCATGCGAATATTTTTGGGGAAAAGCGCATAACCCTTAGTCCCTTACTGGCAACGACCCCCAACCGAAGTGACTCCAAGCTGATGCTTCCCTCGTTCTGACACTGTTATAAGGAATTCTTCATCTTCTTGTGACCTCTTACACGACTACAGTGGACTCCGGTTAGACGGAACTCGAGAGAGAACAAAAAATGCGTTTCGTTTATCCGGAGTTCCATTTAGGCGAAGAACGCAAAATCCACAAACAATCGTCTTATTAGAAGAGCGTCCGGGTATTCGAATATTGCTGTGGTGAAGTTATAAAAATTACGTCGTTGCGCTCTGCTTCTAGTTTTGTAGCTTCTTTCGCGCTAGGTTCTGCTCGTGCGCGAAGTGACTCTTACTGCACGGGTCCTCGCGTTCAAAATAGCCCTGCGGATTTTCAGCTGCATCTTCTGCCCGCCTGGTCCGAAAATGTAACGCGCATTGTAGCGGTAATATGGCTCTGTGATTAGAATAATGGTTTCCGCTACGAGATTCACCGACAATATCTTCAATTAATTGTGCCCTCAAAGCAGGTATCAAGGGCATCGTCCGAAGTGTCCTATTCGGTGGGTGGTAACGAAGCCGGCAGCAGCGAATTATCGAAAGATGGTTGTCAAAATCAAGTGATAGATTCCATATATATATTGCGGGGCATTATTGGTTAGTTATATTGCATGCCCAGTGATCGGCTTTAAATCACGTTAAACCTTTGCGAAGACACCTATCAATATCGGTAAAATCATATGAATACCTTTATTTGGGGAAGCGATGGCTCTATATGTAGGCTGGATAAGGTGTTAGGCGTTTTGAATGGAGGTGTCGTTCAAAAGCATCTAAAAGTGCCGAGGCCCAGTGAGTTCGTCCAATGAGGTTGGCTTTGACCATTTGAGGAAAGCACCTATTTTGCAGTAATATATTTTCGGTAAAAATCGCAGCATGTACATTATGCGACATTTAAATCATGACGATGATACTTTTACTTTTAAAATATTTTATTATAGTTGACAGCATAAATTGCGAAAATAAATTGGAATTAAATTAGTAATTCGGAGTTGTGAAAGTTAATGATAGAGATATGAAGTCCGTAGTCATTAAATAAGTTAATGTAAATACAAAGAAGGAAGAGGGAAAATTTTAGCATGGATTCCTTTTTGACACGCATATTCGAAAACCGCGATTTTATTAGAATTTGTGCCAAGTGGATACATCGCCTTTTAAGCTCGCAGACTACAATGTGCAAGTTGCTATGTGTACGTAAGCGGTGTAACAATGAAATAAAAGCCATAAGTTATTTTTGTGTGATTAAGTCGATTTGCATTCGATTACTCGTGCGAGTATATATCCTGCATCGAGTAAAGGTACTACAATCACGCTATATATGCGAGGTGATGTAAAAAAAAAAATTCTATATGGTAAAAAAAAAAAAAAAAAAAAACGACCCCCGTATATTTGCGAGCGAGAAAAGAGCTCGGCGCACGTCTAATTTGGCAGGTGCCATTGTTTATGGAACGTATCCGTGCACTTGAAGGTTATCGGCGCTTATCACACAGTACGTGCGTTATCGGCAACACCATAAAACAGCGCGAGAGGCAAGGTGCGCAAGCAGAATAACGCTGCGTTTCACGGAGCGTTGCTCCTGGTCAGCTGTTCAGGGCGCTGGCGTTGTACACGCATATAAGCATATTGCACCGTATGCTGCACGGCCTGCAAATGCACTTAGCGAATATTGCAGTGACGCAGAATTGCCGTCTTTTTAGAAGTGAGTGAGTCTGCGATAACGTAGCTTTAGATAATCCACGCCGACTGACTCACACAAGTCTGATTCGCTTAAGCAAGTTCCGTGTTTCCCCGCGCCAGGTCGCATGTGACCAACCGGGAAACGAATCTGGGGCGATGACTTGGGTTAGCGAGCACAAATGAAACGTACAAATATCTGGAAAGAAGTTCGTTCGTCGTCCAAACAGAATGCCGGTGCGCGATCAAGGAATAGGCGCGGCAGTTCAGCTGAAACCGTCGCGGGCGGTCATCGCCAACGCTTTTTTTTTTTTTTTCAGCGAAGGGCCAGCGCCGCCGCTCTGTCGGGGAGGGCGGGTCGCGTGTGTGGTGCTTGCCGCCGAAACATGCGAAAACTTGCCCGCCGAGACTTGCAAGAAGTGTGTTGGCGGGCCAAAAGAAAAAGTGAATGCTCGCGCGCTCCACTCGTTTCTGGCGTGGGCCGCTCGCCCTGCCCCGAACAATGAACTCGGCGAGCGAAAGCCGCGTGCATGTGGGAGGGAAAGAAGGGGGAGGAGAAGGAGGGGGGCTTCCCCGGAGCGGAACGAGTTAAACAAAGGACCTCAGCTAGGCAGCGACAACAGCTGTGTCTGTGTCCGCGTGCCTGGGGCGATGTATAGGAGTTCTTCTGTATAGCTCGCTCTTCTGAGTCACACGCTGCATCGGTGAACGTCCCTGTATTTACAATCATACAGTCCCTCTCCGCTCGCTGTGCGCGGCTTCGCGTGGTTCCTGGAAGTAAGACAGCGCCGCGGCGAAGCAGGAAGCGAGCAGTCGCCGGCGATCACCGGCCAACCTGCCCGAGCCTCTCCGCAAGCAAGACGGCCAGCAGCGGCAGAAGGCAAAGCAGGCCCAGCAAGCCGGGCAAGCAGCAACAGCAGCCGACCAGTTAGCCCGGCAAGTGGCGCCGCCTGAAGGACGCGATCGAAGCGGACGGCGTCGTCGACCCTCTCTCTCCGAGTGCGTTACTCCTGGGGGGGAGGCCATTCTCCCCGGTGACCAGCTGATTGGGCGGTGGGGCTCAGCGGCACGGCGGTTGGCCGAAGCCGCACCACGTGACGGGAGAGCGCGCGCGCCATTGGGCGTTGGCAGGGGGCGTAGTGACGTGGCCCCACCTAGCAACAGGGGCCAGCCACAGCGGCAGCCGGGGATAATGGTGGCACAGTGCAGCGCAGCCGAAGTGGCCGATCGTCCATGTCGCGCTAGGCCTGGGTCTCTTGTTCGGCGGCGCGGCGGGTGGTGGAGCGGCGGCGCGGCGTCGGTGGCGGCCGCGACGTCGAGCGGCGGTTATGAGTTCCCGGGAGTGCCCCGCGATGCCCCTGCGCGGACGCGGTCCCTGATCGCCAACATGAACGGCTCGGCGCCCTCGTCGGAGGCCGGCTACATCGAGAAAAACGCCGCCAACAACAACAACAACTCGTCGCGCTCGGCGGCGGCGGCAACGGGTCCAGCACTGCTGCTGCCGCCCATCAAGAGCCGACCATCGCGGCTTCAAGTTCCAGTCGAGCGTGCACAAGCTCTTCGACGTGGACCAGAACGGCGACTCGCCCGACAACAAGGCGGGTGTCGGAGGCGGCGGCGGCGCGGGCAAAAACACTGGTGGCCACGCCGGAGCAGGTGATGAAGAGTACATGCACAAGAGAGCCCGTACGAGCACCACGAGATCTTCAAACCCGCAGATCTACTTCATCGGCGCCAACGCCAAGAAGCGCCAGGGTACGCCGGGCACGCCGAACACTGCGGCTACGACGACGACCAGGTTCGTACCTTCACGTGCCGCACGACCACATCGCGTACGCTTCGAGATGCTCAAGGTGATCGGCAAGGGCTCCTTCGGCCAAGTGATCAAGGCGTACGACCACAAGCAGCACCAGCACGTCGCGCTCAAGATGGTCCGCAACGAGAAGCGGTTCCACCGGCAGCGCAGGAGGAGATCCGCATCCTGGACTCTGCGCCGCCAGGACCGCGACAACACGTTCAACCTGATCACATGCTGGAGCACTTCACCTTCCGAAACCACACGTGCATCACCTTCGAGCTGCTCTCCATCAACCTGTACGAGCTGATCAAGAAGAACAAGTTCCAGGGCTTCTCCCTGCAGTGGTGCGCAAGTTCGCCCACTCGCTGCTGCAGGCTGGACGCGCTGCACAGGAGCCACATTATCCACTGCGACCTGAAGCCCGAGAACGTGCTTGCTCAAACAGCAGGGCGCTCGGGCAATCAAGGTCATCGATTCGCGCTTCCTCGTGCTTCGAGCACCAGCGCGTGTAACCGACATCCAGCGCGCTTCTACGGGCGCCCGAGGTTATCCTCGCGCAAGTACGGCATGCCCATCGACATGTGGAGCCTAGGTTGCATCCTAGCCGAGCTGCTGACGGGATACCCGCTCTTGCCGGGCGAGGACGAGGCCGATCAGTTGGCCTGCATCATGGAGCTGCTCGGCCGCGCCTCAGAAGCTGCTGGACAAGGCCAAGCGGGCCAAGAACTCATCAGCTCAAGGGCTACCCGCGCTACTGCACCGTCACCACGCTACCGGACGGCCGTCGTGCTAGGCGCTGCCGGTCGCGGCGCGGAAAGCTGCGCGGACGCCGGTTCCAAGGACTGGTCGACGCTCTGAAAGGTTTGCGACGATCCTTTTTCGTGACTTACTCAAGCGATGCCTCGAGTGGGACCCCAGCGACTCGCATGACGCCCGCGGCTGCACTGCGGCACGCCTGGCTACGCGCCGGCGCTACCGCGGACGCCGCAGACCACGGCGTCGGACTCGACGACCCAGCGCTCCTCGTTTCGTCGAGGTCGGTGATCGCGTCGAAGGCGACCCGACTGGGAGACGAGCTCGCGAGTACGCTCAAACTGCCGCAGATTGGCAATCCCGTGTCGTGATGGTGATCCCGTGCGCGGATTTTTTTTTTTCTCTCCCCTCCCTCCGGCTACGAACCCGACCCCTCCATCGTGTTACGTCAAATTGAGAGACCCATGGCTCCACCATTGTGTGTCAAAAAAGGAAAAAGGCCCGACGCGAGACACCAGTGCAGTGTTGGATCTCCCGTGGGAGAGCTCGGCTCCCATGGGCCCCCGTGCGCTTCGAAGAACTAGTGTGCTGAGCTGTGGGGTTTTTTTTTTTTTTTTTTTTTTTTTTTTTTTTTGTCCGGCGGGAGCCCATCGGTTGTGGCTGTTTCGTTTGGTGTCGTCTAGTGACTCACACCCGCGGCGGTTGGTGATAATGCCCGCAGACGAAGCGGCGTTAAGTAGTTGTACGTCACCTTCCCTCGTCCTGGTTCTATGACGACAAGCAGTCACCGAGGCGACCTTTCCCACCCTGCATCGGATTATACACTATTCTACGTGTGGCGTAAAAAAAAAAAAAAAACAGCGCGCGGACGAGACAGCGGCGTACATCGTGTGTAAATCGGCAAGTTGAAGCAACATCCATCCTAATATCCTTAACACTCCGCCACCAGCAGTGCTATACCTCTTTTTCTCTCCTCTTCTGAGATCGAATGAATTTATTTGATGCACGATTTAATTCGCCCGTCGAGGCCCGCTCGTTGTGTGGGAACAACTTTTTTTTTTTTGTCTTGTTTCCCCTGTTGTTGACCGTTAAAGCCGGCTCCGAACAGGCGCATAAATTATTAACGCATGCCTATACCATGCCTATACCAAAATCTTTTCCTATCTCATTGTGGCGGAGTTTATCTCTCTTTTTTTTTTTACACGTTTTGCCTGCCTTGCAAAACACGTGGTTGTGCGTCGGCTCTTATCGCGGAGTGCGCTGAAGTCCTGTTTGTCTGTACAAAAATTTTTCGGGATTGAGTCGGGGATGAACGCATTTTTTAGGAGTTCCCCGTCGATATATATATGTGTCGACCTCGCCTGCGTTTTGACCTCATTTGACCTCTGTGTGGCTCACTGCCGTTTTATTTAAATCCTTTTTTTAGCATGTGTTTTTTTTTTTTCTTTGTCCTCACTCGCACGAAATTTCCTAGGGGGTTTGAAAAACAAAAAGAAGGTCTGCAGATGCGGCACAATTAAGGCGTGGTTGGTTATGTCCTGATGGTAGCAAGCGCCAGGGGGGAAAAAAACCGAGAAGCGAAAGACTTATAAAAAAGAAAAAACGCGATTGCCGCAGAAAAAGAAGAAAAAAAGAAAGCTAAATCGAGTCCGCAGATCTGTGATATTTTGTGTACGGATGGCGCTAACGTGCTAGCCCTACTTGCGAAAAAGCCCCACATTTTTATTTCGCTCGGCGCGTCTTTGTTCTCATCCTAATGTACAGTACGTTCGTTTCGTCCGTCGTACACCTCCCCATCTCGGGTTGGTTGGCCGCGTCGGTTGTGCGGGCACTTTTCCACTTTTTTTTTTTTTTTTTCGTTGGTCGCGCCGCGAACCCCTCTTTCCGGTTATATTTGGGTTGGAGAGCGAGCGAGGAGGCGCTTGGCTACTTTTCTTCATTTATTCATCTTTTCCCTTCCCTATGCGGGGCGCTACTCCGTTGCCGCTTTGCAAAAGGAAGGTAGAAAGAAGAAAAAGACCTCGCGTCTTTGTCGCTGCATCGGCTGTGCTTGAAAACCTAAAGGGCGCATTGTCGCCTCGCCTTAGCGCGGTTTGCTCTGTCGATGATTCTTTCTCTCGGTCGCTGAGCAGCTGCTGTCCTTTCTTTATTGCTCGGGGCAGTGGGGGAAAAAAAAAAAAAAAAAAAAATGTGAATCACCAGAGGAGCTGGCTTCTCGTTCACGGTGAACGCATCCGCCGCCATGTTGGATTCATGCTGCTGGCATCCCTAGTAGGACAACGCTGGGCCGATGCGCCTTGTCGGATCAGCGGTGCGATTTTCTGTTTCTCCCGTCGCGTTTTCTCGGGCGCCGGTCTATATTCTTCCAACCCCCCCTCCGCCCAACGACGACCTGTTGTGTGATGAGAATCACGAGTGCCGTTGTCCGATCAGCTTCTTATTTAAGCGCCATTTTGTGGTTTTCTTTCATCTTTTTTTTTTTTCTCGTTCCCTCCTCACTTTCGTGTGCGTTGTCAGCCCAAACTCTGTAAATGAGAATACTCAGTTTTCTTCTTTACTTTGTTTCTCGTAATTGTAGCGACGGCGCGGCGGCTCTCCAGCGAAAACCAAAGAATGGTGTTATCAGAGAAATAGTAGCAGCAGCAACAAATGCTCAAAACTGGACAAGAAAGTATACCGACGAAAGAGCGGGCGCATCGCATCGATTGCAAACTTCTTTGCCCTCTTTTCTTTTTTCTTTTTTTGAATTCCGTTCCCGCGAACGTTAGCGAACGCGTCGTTTCCTCGAGGCGGCGAAACGAAGGAACTACTGCCAATGTCCTGTGATAAACTGCAGACTATATTTCTCAGCGCAGTGCGCAATCCCCTCTTTAACATTTACGCGCCTTGGTGGCTGTCGCTCTGACCGCGCGATTCTGTCATTTTTTTTTTTTTTCGAAGTACAACAACGTTCCAATGGTTGAACTGAATGAACGAGAGGGTGTTGATTGGGCAGTGGCTTCGGGTCGACGTCACAGAGGCTGACGATAGCCCCGGCTCTTCAATGTGCCAGTAGGGGTACTGGGTGTTCGTGACCTCTCCGGCCTTAGCGACGCCACCTCTGGCTTAGCAAAGCTTCTTGCTTTTTTTTTCTTTTTGTCTTCGACAAAACGACCTCGCCTACCACAAGTCTTTTTAGCGATTGTGTGAGCTTGAACAAAGAGCATGTGTGTCAGCATAAACGTGGTGGTTGGCATTTGGTCCATCTCTTCACCCCTAGCTGATTTTGAGGATTCAAGTTTAAATAGGTTGTAGCTGCCTGTGCAGATACTTGGCGCAGGTCTATTCGAAGTAGATTTCGACTGCTGGTGCAGGTAGCTGAGAGCGGGGTTTTGTCATGTCTTATGCAGTCGTGAGTGGTGAAATTGAAGTACACGAAACACTGATCTTTAACACTGGGTTTCCTTTTTTTTGGCCCAACGAATAGTTGACAAGTCAGTCTGAACTGATGTCGGGTTCCCCTTTTGTGCCCCAAACAATTGCGATTAGTCAAATCGAACTAGATGAAATGATAACTGTGGTTGTGAGATAGTGGTGCTCTTCAAGTCTTTTCTTTTTTATTTTACTTCAACATTTTGTGTAGATACTCTTGGTAGATACTCTTCTTGGTAGATCTGACTTAGGTGGCTGTTCCATGTTCTGATAGTTAGTTGTAGGTCATTGTATGCTTGAAGCGCTGCAAGCTGCGCTTTGTTTTTTGCACAGTGACTGCTGATTATTTAGTATCGCGGATGCTTTTTCCCAGGTGGTGTTCATGCCAAGCATTAGAAGAGATTGCAGTGTGAAACTTTTTTTTCTTCAAAATAATTTCAATGTGGTACTTTGTGTTGTTCCCTGGAAAGTCGGATGCTGCAATTCATGTTTTGTTTCCTCTCTCTGTGAGAGGAAGGTATGTCACTCTCTTTACTGTCTTGTGTGCCCACTATTCTTTGCATTTTTATTTTCAGCATCACACTTTCGGGGGACATTTTGTAATGGAGTGGGAGATGAAAAGAAAGTTAGCAGTGTTTCATGTTTAAATTGTGTCAAGTTGTGTGAAGGTGATGTTTTCTAGTATAAATTTAAATGCAAATATGTGAATTGCCCTTAGTTGTCTGTTCGTGTCATTGGAGGTTCACTGAATCTACACGAAAGTAAACAAGGACTGTTCAACTTAAAAGAGAATTTGAATTGACAGAGCTTATCTTCAAGGTTGGCAGGTATCAACAAAAGAATATCCCCTATGTGTGGTTTCACCTGATTGTGGAATCTGGCCTTTCAGTTACAAAAACATCCTGCAGCCCCCAAAGTCGATGATTGAGCCTGAATTTGGCCAACGTAGCTCACATTGCTGAACGTAGTAAGGCAAAAACATGTTCTAGTTTACATTGCCTTGCACACACTTCATTTCATTGACGTTACTTCCTGGTTGTAAGGGTAAAATGCGGTGCTGTGGCATGAATCTCATTTATGTGCAAGCTACCGGGTCGGTTCCTTTCAGTGCCGCTCGAGTGAAGACCGTTCCTGAATGTGCATTCTGCGATGCAGGTGTGTGGGTGCAGGAAGCGGTCGGTGACCGATTGACTGTTGGCAGGCCTCCTGGCAGCTCTGAAACGGCTTGCGTGTGCGAGACCGTACGACAGACGATGCGCCCCCCTTAGCTCGGGCACGAGGTTGAAGACCTCCGGTCTGTTTTTCATTAGTCAGCTGTAGCTCTTTCAGGAACAACTCCCCGTCCCTTTTCTCCGTCGTCTCTCTGGCATTGGATCCATGCCCATTCGCGTGGTCCCTTGCTGCTTCCCGCCACATCAGACGTGCCGCCGCTCGAAGTTTAATTTGGATGGCAAAGCGGTGTTGGCCGAACCGCGGTCTCTTTCGGGCGTGCGCGCTCTTCCTTCCTCTGTGCGGAAGCCACCTATGCTGCCCCACTGTCCCATATTGCTTCGCTGTCCGGAAATGCTGGCAACAGTCTCCCCTTACCCTTCCGCGGTGTTTTGCCTTTTGGTGTTGGTTGTGGGGGGACGTTCGGGTCCTGGGGATGAGGGAGGGGGGCGTTCCTTTTTATAGCTGCGCGCAGCTTTTGTTTTTAATTGAAGCCAGTTTTCGCTTGCGCTGGGACCACGTCTTTTCTTTGAGATCTGTGCGTGACCTGCTCAAGTGCTTTTGCAGGTTCAACGCTGTTGAGCAGGGTGCCGCATTACTCGCGAACAACACATGCTTGTTGTATGTTGTGACATGCCAGCGTTACGCGCATTTTGTACTGGCGTTGTACTCTCTTTCTCGTGAGCTAAGTATACTTTGTGGCTGTGTGGAATGGTTCTACTTTGCGAGGCTTTGTTGCGCTGTGCTGTCTCCTCAAGCTTGCATGCTCTGGTGAGCACTGGAAGAAACTAGTTTTGGTTAGCGTGGTAGCGTTCTGTGGACAAGTGTTACGAACCCTCTGTGAAAATAGCCAGTCGACAAACAGTGAAAGATTGTGTCGCACCTTTAAGCAATGCTTTTGAAACGAGCCCTCTTTGAATACCACATCATTCTGCACTTTTCCTTTCCAAGCCTACCGTTTCTTCGTGTCTCTTAAGTCTAGTTGCTTGATAGGTCTCTTCACGGGTATTTTTTTCCCACCTTGTGCATGTTAAGTACTTCTCTGGTAGCCCTCAATAACAGACATTGTTAATCTGGTTTCTCTCAGTGAATGTAGGCTAATTTGTAGCAATTTCTACAGCCTACACGTAGCAGACACATAGCCTTGAATGTGCGTGGGCCTTTGTACTGCATGAATGAATTATGTAGCCACGTCTCTCATCAACAGCTTTTATAATCCACCTTCCCATCTTTGAAGAGAAAGCAATTGTTTCCATCAGCTTATGAATGAGTGAAGGGTTGATACACGCACTTTTTGTGTTAGAATGGCCAACTTATCTTTCAAATCATATGTGGTGCAAACAATTGTGCATTGTGTTGTAGTGAGTGCTAGGGGCAGGCAATACTACTTGCGAACGATTCAATGTTGGTTTATGGGGCTAACGATGGGAGATTGAGCTTTAGAACATAAAAACGCGAAATGAATCTCGCGTGAGCTCTTGAAAGTGTGCATGACCTGAACGCACTTGCGCTTTGTGTTGTGGTAGGGGCTAGAAGCAGACGGCTGTTTACAATCACTTTATTGTCGGCAACTCTGGAAACACAGATTTGCTTAGTAACAACATGCAGCCGGGGCATATGGTTGTGAAGCGCACTAAGGCAACTACATATGGGCTGTCATATACATACATATATGCCGACAGCATATGGGCTGTCAGGATGATCCCTCTGCTATCGCAAAGTGAATGCAGCTGTTCCCAGCATTAAAAGCCCAACTGCAACAAAATTCTTGACCATGTAAAGTACCTAGTTTAAGAGAGCATAGTGGAGCCTCGGTGCGAAATATCGTGTTTGAAATGCAAGTGGATGCATCATAAGAAGCTAGCAAAATTAGATGAAACTAAAGAAGAAGAAGAAAAAAAAAGATTGTTGCCACTATAGTTTGTCGCAAGTGATGCATGACTCGGAACCATTAGCTCCTCAACAAGACCTCGGAGATTAAAGCTGGTTGCCTGTGGAGCGCTTAAAGTCTCGAAGGCGGTGTGCTGGGACTTGCGTCATATCCGATAACCACCAGGTGCACGTGTCGTATGCTTAAGTGCTATTTAAAGGCTATTAATAAGAAAATTAGACAATTAATTAGCAACCCTGCAGATTTGACAAGATTGCCTCAATGGTACGTACTACTTGTTTGTAACCAATTTAGCCAGAGCGAACTCGGGATCTGGATGGCAGGCTAAGACAGCTTATTAGTGGACAAGATTGTACAGGATCGCTGAACTTACGTCTGTAATTTTCTCTGTTATCATATCTTGGTACTAACACTATCGTTGGTGTGATGTCACGTGTTTCATGGTTGCTGGAGCTGCTTGTTTATGCTCGATGGATCTGCAGATGCCTGCATGTTAACTTTTTTGAAATGCTCGAATGGCACGGTAATTCCTTAGTTTTTCTTTTTTTTTCAGTAATGTGCAATTAACTGGCTGTCATTATGACATCACGGAAGGTATCTTTAAGATTTGCTGGTGGCATTGCCAGCTAGATTTTTTAATTGCTCTGTTTTCTGTTGTTGAAGCACCTATTCTTGATAAAGGTGACATATTTGCTATTTCTGAAATTTAATGAATTCAGCTTGACTCTGTGCTTTCCTGTAATGCCACTTAATCTTTGTAAGGCTTAGTTTCATCACTTTTGATGTGGGACATTGCTTGTGAGGTAGAATTTTGGTTTTACGTAATAGCAAAGGGGAGGAAGGGGTTCAATTATCCGTTAGGCAAATATGTCTTCGTTTAATTATCAGTTGCATTACATAAGTAACCACTGCTTTGTGCAACATTAACGTCGGGTCGTGCTATACCCGAGAGCTATAGCAGACTGTGTGGCCACTCTGAAGCTTGCTTGAGAATGTCTGGTCAAGGTCAAAAAGGGCACGCAGCATCTAGTGGCACTTCAACTGCTGCCTAATGTGATTAAAGAACTTCGATCATGAGGCCTCCTTTCCAAGCACACAGACGGTTGTAGTGGCGCAAATTCAGGAGCTTTGTAGGATTCCGTTAGCACGGTGTAAGCTAAGCAGGCTAGTTAGATGAAATGTCACTTAGGCAAGCACACATGCCAACATACTTTTCGAACTCTTCCGTAGTCACCAGCCCTCACGCCACGAGATACGTGCAGTCTTCAATTCTAGCAATTTTCAAAGAGGGTCTTGTCACGTGTGTTCCTTGAGCAGAGATAAGATAGCAGCATTGCACATTTTGTCATCGCGCTTCTGATGCGCCTCATTGCGTTCCCTTTCCCTCTTTCTCTGCATGGCTGCAGATGTGCCGTCACACCACATTTGCCAAGAAACCAGTGGTATTAAACTTGGTGCAGCTTAGGTGGTCCTTGCCAGACTTGAGGGACCCTTGTTTGGCTTGCTCAAAACCCCATCTCTGCAGCGCACGGTGGGGCAGCATTTAAATAGCTCTCGTTCTGCCGAGGGGGGGGTGTCAATGTGTGGCACCCCGGGCAGCAGCTTAGTGTTGTATAAGTTGTCGTGCCGCCAGCACGCACCGATCTCTCCGGGGCTGCCGTCTTCCAGGGGTTGGTTCTATTTAGGAAAGGGTCGCACCGTGCTGTGCGACTCTGTGGCAGCTCGGGTCGCCGGAGGATGGTTCCGCTCTTTGCCCCTGCTCTGGTGTAATCGACGACACCGTGTTTGTTTGTTTCTTAGTGTTTTCTTTTTGTAAATTCCGCATTGCCTTTCCGAAGATCCACTTCGGTTTTATTGGCAGCTGTTCCGTTTTGTCCTTCCACCTTGAGAAGAGCTACAGAGAGACTTGAGTCGCCTGTCCTGTGGTGCCCCCGTCTGTTTGCTGCTCTGAGGTGCATCCTTTGTCTCCAGAAGGTCGCAGTGTTTTTGTTGGCCGCGGACTTGCTCAGCACTTCTGTCTCCTGAGAGCTGTGTTGAAAGATTGAGCAAGGGCGCTTGTCGACGCGGCTGGCTCAGCAGCTGGGCCGCCGCATTCAGAACTGGGAAGCGGAGCAACCGGTTAGTGTCTTGCACCTGCTAACACTCAGTGTTGTGCTGTGAGCTACTTCCCTCTTTTTTTTTTGACAAAGCACTTCACTCTTGGTGGTCTTGCCAAGAGGGCGTGACAGGGTGTGGTCGGGCACTTCCTTTGTTCTTATATCTCTGGCACGGCTGAAGTCGTTGCTGCAGACGAGATTGCAGTAGCTGAACTAGACTGGAAGGCTCTTTTCACCATCCCTGCCGCATTGGGTACTTGGTCCCCATGGAGACCTTGGGATTAGTGTCTTGTCTGAAAACTTTCTTTTTTGGTTTTCTCTCTCCGTGACATGTGTTGCGCGTAATGCAAGGTCAACTCTTGCATCCTGTGCAGTTTTGGTCAACATACACGCATCTTGTGGGTGTTTGTTTACGGACACGCTTTTGCTCGTCACTTGTGTGCATTTGTGAGCTGTCGTAGTATCATGAAATGAAGGTCGCCGCAGATGATGCAGATGGTGTGGGCAATGACCATTACAGCACAGCCGAGAATTCATCTTCGCATTGCGTCGCAGTCTTACTGTTGGACTTAGAATGGCAATTGCTGCTACATGCTAACGTTTGTTGGTCGGCTTCTCTTGTGATTTGCAGGCCCAAGATTTGTGATGGAATGTCTTGTGTAAAATTTACTTGTGCAGACACTGATGTTTGACTCAGGCCAGGCTAGCAGCCCTTCGCGGCCACAAATTTTACTCAAGTGAAAATCGCTGATGGACTGGTTTATGCACAATTGTTGTGACAGACATTTTGAGAGCAAGAATGCAACAATGCAAATGCATGCATGCTAGTTAACTGTTAATTTGGTTGCTTCGTCAAGAAAAGTTAATGGCATTGCCTGGTTTGTGTCTCGCTGCTCACGATTGACCTTTAATGTTGAAAATTTTTCTTGCAGCATGGTTTAAAGTGTAGCTTGCAAGATCGAGTTAACCTAGAATGCTGCGATTGTGCCTACTGCCGACCTCACCCACACGATTGCATCATTTGTGACGACCTGACACTTGTTAGGGACCCATAAGTTGGTGCGTGGACCTTTCTGCAACACGCCACACGGCTGTATGGTCTCGTGTTGAGCTGCCGCGCCCTCCGAGTTCCATGCTCTCTGGGTGTCTGGCATTGTTGACTTTCTGTTCCTCTAATTGCTGTGTTCAAGTCTATAGATCTTGTGTATGTCAGTGTACGGGAGGAAGACACCACACAGTAATTGTGTGCTGGTGCTCTCCCCCTATCTTGTGTCTTAGACTGAAGCCATTGCACTGTGGCTTTTCACCTCGGGTGTATTGTTTTTTTTTTTTTGTCTATCTCATGTTTGGGGCTTGGGAGGAGAGGAGACGACGATGCTCTTTTAGTCAAGTGCAGGTGTCACGTGGATTCGTGCACCTTCAGCCATTGGTGGCGTCAATGTTGTCTGCCGAACCCTGTACAGAGGACGCTTCTGTGAGTGCTTAGTGAATTGTGGAATGTTGCGGCGTGGTGGACCGTCTCTTACTCTTTTTTTTTTTTTTTTGCGACCTAGTGGCAGTGGAAATAGCTTGTGTGCATGTAAGTGAGTGTGTGCATTTTAGTGTGTGCGCGGTTGCTATGTGAACTTCCAGCATTGTACATATGTGGACTGGAATTAAACAATGTGTGATGAACTTTTATACACTTAGGCTTTCTTCTAGTCTTTATTTGGCTGTGTTACGGTGGTACAGATGACTTTGCAGCTTGGAGGCAGTCATCTGTGTTACACCTGCCGGTTGATTGTTCACGTCTCGCTAGAACTTGGTGATGGAGGCAGCTGATTGCCTTGCCCAAGCTAGAGCTCCTTTGCGATTGAAAACAAGAGCTCCAGTGCTGAAGGAGCCTAATCATCAATGACATGGGGTCATTTATTGGAGTTACACCCATATCTCGGCATATCATCTGTGCTTACCTAAACCAAGTGCAGCTTCGTGATAAGGCAAGTTGCCAGCATGTAGATTACTTATCAGGCTCTCATTCCAGTAACTTGTGAAGGACGTTTTGTGTAGCGTGGCCACACACATCAGTTCTGACAGAGTGAAAGCTAAAGTTTCCTCCAGGCAAATTTTGTGCCATGGAGGACTTTGTTTTCAAGAAAAACTTACGAATTTCGACGACATTGTTTTCATCTATGGATGGCCAGAACTTTGGTGTTCTACATTTGACCTTTTATTGAGTGCAACCAGTGTACCAGAGTCTACAGTGTTGTACAGATGACAAAAAATGAGGTGCTAATTAAGTGAGCATTGTATTGAGCTGCGTTATGGCAGATAGTGTTGGGCATGGAAACTATGGTGCATTAATGCATCAGGTTCCCTTAGTTCAGTTTCTATAATACACCTTTTGCTATAACAACTGAGTGATTCCTTTTCCCATTTAAGTTGGGATGCCAAGAATGTATGCATTGCTGGATCACTGAGGTTTAATGGTCAAGTGAGCTATAACTAACAGGTTTTAATGGAACAAGTGCGTCTCGTCCATCATTTGCAGCATTAAAGGCTAAAGTGGAAGGAATGGTTTATTTTATTAGGTATGGTCAGCAATTGCTTACTATGGTTGCCTTACCCTATGTGAGGGCATTCAATGCATCTGCTGCACAGTGTAAGATAACCTTGATCTGCTGTGCAGTCACCGGTGCCCAGATATATGTGTGATGGCATCATCACCATTGAACATTGTGCCAAGAAGTGAATTCCAGTTGATGTGCTGCAATAATGGTACTTTACACTTGTAAGCATATTTAGAGCTCTTGGGTTTTCTCATAATGGATGTTAATGTGTGCGGCTTCTTACCATATCGTCTAACATGTAGCTGTGGTCAACATGTGAATCGTAAAAATAGCCATGCTGGCTGATTTTGGCTTTGCAACACTGTGTTCACTAAGAACAGTGATGTGAAGCAACAAAGAAAGTTTGTATTAGCAGCTGCTTATTTCCAGAATGGCAGAATACATAAACTGAAACTACCGTGGTCTACCGCCAAATGTAGTGTATACTAATGTCCAGTAACTTGTGACCTATCACTGACCCTCCAATCTATACGATTTTGCCTCGTAATGTGAGATGCAAGGACAAGTTAGGGTACAGCCTTTTCATTAGCATCTCCCCATGATTCAAATTTTGCCGCGTCTATTGGAAGTAAATTTGCACATTTACTAATTGTGGCATCATTTGCGGTGGCCAGATGAAGTGATTGACCCTGGAAGTCGATATCCAAATACGTCCGCATTCATCTACTTGTTCCCAAAAGATGACTTATGCTGGCCACCTAATTTTGCCATGCTGCTTCCTTTGATTGGCCCTAAGGAAAACTGTGTGCTCGCTTTCGCCCCCTGGGGCGAACATGAAAAACATTCGCCTGTCATTAAACATCCAGAATCAGCATACAGACTGTTTGTAAGCAAAGTGGGTGTTCCGACCCACAGTACAAAGGAGCACCAACATACCGACGACAGTGGCGCCACTTGTTCGTGACGTCAGCCCACCCTTGACATCTTTACATGATTAACGAATTCTATAGGCTATTTCTTATACTTAAGTCAGGTTAGTGTATCAACAGCCTCCGGAAGGAGCACAAAGAATCCTGCACACAAGCCCTTGCAAGCATTCACCCGCCTGTTTTTTACGCCTCTAGCTCCCTTCTATTTTTAATGAGTGTAAACAAGACGCTGGCCACATCAACCCTCCAAACGCTCCCAAGGTTGAAAAGAACGCGCATGCTGAAAGCGCGAGGACAGTGAAGTTTGACTTTGGGTAGGTAAAGAAAAGAACACCGTAGACGTGTGCAAACGAAGCATAACGCAACATCCCCTCCAACGCCAGTGCGTGAAAGGCTGTTGATCCAGGCTTTGCGTCAGCGAAACGGCGGCATGCTTTAGTAAGCCTGCGTGTTTGTGCTGTACTGTGTGTTGTGCAATATTTGCACAGGGGCTTCAAGATGGTGCAGCGGCCAATTATGAAAACACAAATGTTTTCAATGTGAGTTCTTCATGACGATGACGTATCTTGGTGTAATGCGAGCATCGTATAGAGGTGACTCGCCCTCCGTGTTCTGCACGTAACAAGACTGTCTGCTGTAGCCCTGGGGAACCGAAGGGCATCTGAGCTCATTATTCGCGTCCGCAAACGGGTTACACGGAGCCTAGCGGACGCAGTTACGCCAGGCTGCCAGATTTGTTCCTTACAAGTTGACATCCAACACGGCGCAGGAGGTGGCACTAACCGGTGCTCTGGTTTATTAGCGGCTGTAGCTTACTGCTACCGGTTTTTTGGATCGCAACGCGAGCCGTAAGTTTCGAGCGCGCCTCCTAAGAAGCCACTGTTCTTTCTCTCCGCCAATTCCGGGACGATGGCGTATGTAGGTCTTTGCTAGAGACGCCCGGAAAAAAAAAAAAAAAAAAAAAAAAACCGCCGTCGCGTCCGTGTCACCGCTCCATTTCCCGAACGTCCCGGATTCACAGCGCGACGGAAGCAAAAATGGAAAGCCGGCTGCCGTCCCGCTGTGGCCATCCGGCCAGCTGACGAGGGCACAACTGTGACCGCAGGCCAGCGTAACTGGAGTGTTACCGCGCGCGCCGGAGCAAGCCCCTGGGTCAATGACGCCACACCACCACTTCTTCTCCCGGCTGTAGCTGCAAACGTGAGGCCATTTACAACATGCGTCCTTCGACAACGTCTGTGCGTGTGGGGGTGGCGAGTGATCGCCTGCTCGCACACACACACACCGGGCGTCCACGCGTCGCCATTTTCCGACGTGATCGCTACGCGCTCCGTTGCACAGGCGGCCCGCCGTTGCTGTACTCGACGACGGTCGGCCGCGCGAGGAAACGAGCAACGAAAAAGAAGAGGAGCGTTCGCCACCTGTGCCGATACGGGGGCAGGCACGGCGTGCGAGATAGTATGCAAAACCGGCCGTGCCAGTCCGCTTGGCAGGTTTCGGAAACGCGCTCGCGCTGCTCACGGTCGCTTCGTATTCCGCGGCGGTCACACCGAATGTGACTACGCGCTGACGTGAGCCCTGCCAAGTCCAATGGCGGCCGTCGGGCTCTCCGTAGCAGACGACAGGCAACGGAGGAGGCGACGACGCGATCCGGGCGTGTGCCCGGAATCGTGAAAAAAAGAACTTCGTCGCGGTTCCCGCCTGTCTGACTGCCGCTTCTGCTTTATTTCTATTCATTTTCTTTTTTTTTCAGTACGAGTAGCGCGTGTACACGGCTCTATTCTGCCGTTTCTCGCGAAAGCGCGCCCACCTCGCAGTCGCATGCAGCACCAGCCGAAATGACAGCAGCTACGGCAGCGCGCCGCGCGCTCGCCTGCTACACCTACGCTTCAGAAACTAGTCCCGAATTCGGCCTGCGCGTTGTTCTTTCTTTCGAAGCCGCGTCCCGAACGATCGAGGACCGACGACAGCCGTGCTCAGTTTGGGCACCCGTTCCGAACCTGTTTTTAATAAACGACGCAGGCAGAAGAAGTGAAGGGGGGGATTCACGGGCGAGGCAGCATCAGCTGACCGCGGACGGATACGAGACGTGTTCGAAACCATCGCCCGCCCGCCCTGGCGTCCTCTCGCTCACTCTCCCTTCTCTCTTGTAGGACCGGTCGCTGCTGCAACGCGAGGCCGTTTTCCACCGCCCTGCACGAAATTGAGAGAACGGCGAAGCACCCCGCGCCGCTGCGCCGGGTTGTTCCGCAGCATGACCCAGTTCGTGTGGGAGGAGGCTGGCCGCCGCCGCCACCGCCGATCGATAAAACGCCGACCGGGGTCGCGCCGGCCAGCCCGGCCCGGGATCCCGTCGCCGGTAACTGCACGTTTCGACGCTGGCGCGTAAAAAGGAAAGAAAATGCGGGTTATGCGGCCCGCGTAGCCCTTTCCTTGTACCAGTTGCGAAATCGCCCCCCCACCTCTACCACCCTTTCTACCCGATGCTTTAAAGAAACAACTTTCATTGCCTGACTGAGCCAAAATTCTGAAATTAACAAACTGTGGCGCCCTCTAGACGCGTACGAGAGAACCATAAGCAGCACCACATCCTAAGATTTCTCTCTTTCATTGGGTTGGTCATGGTAAATAGCCGGATTTTGGCTGTCGCGGTTACTCAGTGACTATGGTGTTCTGCTGCTAAACAGCAGGTCACGTGTTCGATTCCCTACCATTGCGATGGAACGCAAAAAAAAAAAAAAAAGATATCCTCGTGTACTCAGATTTAGAGATTCGCCATAATGAATCCCAGGTAGTTGAATTTAATCCGTAGCTCCCACCCCGCTACGTTGTCTGTAGCTCGTGCGTTGCTAAGACGTTAACCCACAGAATTCGATTTCACAGCCCAATTTCAACTGCGCAATTAATGAAGTGCAGTTGGCGTCTGCTCGTAGCGGAAGAAGACATTTTATTGACGTCATAAAAAAAAAAAAAAAAAAAAGACTGGATGTTGAAGACCAACGGACACTTTAATAGGCCTTCCTACAACGTGCTCTTGATAGGCCTCTCGAAGCATTGGTCACGTTAGGGGACCGGTTTGCGATGGTGTTTAATTAGCGAATTACGCTGTTACCTCCGCAGGGTCCTGTGTGGGGATTCGTTTTAATGGTGCAGGACAGGTGCTGCAGCGCCACATTGTTTGCAACACATCTTTGAAGTTGTGTCGTTTTCACGGTCTACGCGGCCCTATATTTCGTTGCACTTGGTCCTTAGGCGAGAAGATATGAAGGTAACACTCTATAAAAATATACATAATTATAAAACACGTTACGTTCTTTCGGAGCTTATCTTGTCCCCAAACAGGAAATGTACACAAGAGAGATGACAATTATTGTTTGGAGGACAGGGTGAGCCCCCAAAGGTGCGAACCTGTCTAGTGGTGTATATAGTTCAGGGAGCCGAGAGTTTGCAAGACTAGCGCTTCAAGAGCGAAATACAAGAGAAAGAAATACACACACATACATCGCGATGTATGTCCTTTTCCTTGTGCTTCGTCTAAGAGGAAGCCTTAATTCGCTTTGGGTCGATTCCCATTTCCCTGTTCGGATACACGTAAAACGCAGAAATTGCTTTTATGTGACTACGGGTGAACCGATCTGAATGAAATTTGTCGCCTTTGGGAGAGAGATAAGGTCTACTGACTGTAGGAAGCCGAATTTTGATTTAATGCCTGAAATTAAAAAAAAAAAGAGTTCCCGAAAACTTGCCAGTTAAAAATATAACAATAAAGCACGAGGTTTAAAAATCCTTAACTCGGTATGCACCAATACTATAGGTGTCGCAGTTCTGTAAACTGCATCTGTTCACAAAAGTCTTGCCCACGAATGAGTGGTATACAACAGAGCGGTGCATAATACATCAATTTCGTCCGCTTTAGATTTAGTTCGGGAGAATTCGCCGAGAAAGCTTTGCTGTAAAACGGACGCGGAAAGACAGGCAGGTTTTTGTTATAAAGCGAAGCTTGTCTTTTCCTTTTCCTCGCGGTTTGTCTTTCGACGTCGTTTCTTCGCCTTACGCTGCAATCTAATTTACACCCTTATTTGCTTTTCAGGGTGTAAATTATTTTACAGTGTATATGTAGTTGTGGACATACATTGACAACTTGGGGGAACTGGATATGTTCTGGCTGCTCCTCTGGCCTTCTTGAGGCCCTCGGGTCCAGGGATAGCAGGGGGAAAGTAAACATGTCCGCATTGGGGATTGGTAAGAGGCGATTGAGAGTTTGGTGGCAGAAAAGAAGGGGAGACCACAAACAACGGAGGCGTACAAAGGCAAAGTTCCCAGTAATGGTTCAGAAAGTTTGATGCTGAGAATTCTTTGTGTTTTCGTTTTTTTTTCTCTCAAAAAGAAACGTAGGACATTAGGCAAAATAAGAACAAGAGCTTGGTGGCGCAACCCGCCATACCGTTACAAAGGGGACGCTCGTATGGTATCTATCCATCCAGCTATGCTGTCTTGCCGAGTCATAGAGTTTCATATTACTATTTATTTAGAAACTCTATGTGCCGAGTAGACAACTTAGCCCACTGGGTACGACGTGCCCATTCAAGCCAATCCTCCAGAATGGATGTGACATAAGGGGCGCGAACCTTTAAATACATTTATATATATATATATATATATATATACGTTTTGTATTTCTCCGTGCTATACACAGCTCTTATCAACATTCCTCCCTCGACAAGCATCGTCTTTGCCCTTGTGACGCAGGCAACAGGTACATACATGCGACAGGGCCTGTGCTCGTCTATATACCACCGCTAACTCAAAACAAGCTTCGCGTCATTTCAGATTTCAACATTGCGTTGGATATGCATGCTTCTGTATTTTCGTTCGCCGTCTTCTGGAGCAGCGAGCTGTTTCCCGAGTTGAATGCAGCTTCTTGAGGTAAGAGTGAAAGAGATGAGGACGAGTGGGAGAGCCAGTGCAAGCTGGTGCAAGGATCGACCTTCCACGCGTTCTCCCTCTTACCCTGGGTCGCCACGTGCAGGTAAGAGAATCGAAATGAGTTTTTCTTTTTATTTACTTACACTTTACCTACGTCGCCACGAGGCATTGCGTAGGGTGGACATGGATCGCGACATAACACAAATAGCAATAGATTGTTCTACGAGATGCATAATACAAAAAGATCAAAGATACGCAAAATATGCGAAATTATACAGAATATTCAAACATTACCACAAACATACATTCTAAACATTCTGAGTTGAAGGTACTCATGTCGTCGGAGGCAAATTCTGTTTTCTGGCTCTCTTTTTTCCGTCAAGAGTTGTTTTATTTCTTTCATAATCAAAAACACCGGTAGTACATTATACGGAGAAGGTTTTGGCTGCGCTTCCTTTTAACCTTCTGATTCACAGTGAACTGAGTTCCCTTTTGAGCCAACCACTTGTTGCCGAACTTGCTGTTGTGCTTTCTTCAGTTGTGAGAGAATACTGATAAAAAGCGAGAAGTGTAAACGTTAGGAAATCTTCAAAACTAAATAAAATTCTTGCTCTTGTTTTCTTGCGACGAGTTCCGCGAGTTCACTTGGAGCAAAAGTTTTTCTCTTCAATGCCCAAATGTATTTTAATTTGGTTGATTTGGCGCAAGATCGCGCTTATATGTATATTGCAATAGGTGTATTATTAATGTGCCAGTAAAACGCCGGGTCTCGTATCGAACTGATCACGGCCTTCTACTGCTGAGAACGAGGTCGCGCTCGGTCGTGGACACTCCGTAAAATAACTTACACACTACACACATTGCAACGTGCCTACACATTGCAACGTGCCTGACACCCTGGCACACCTTCTACTGGAATGCAAGAACACCCGAGGAAACATCACAGCGACACAACCAGCAGCAGACGCAGACCCAAACCTCCTCACTGAAACGTGGGACGCTGCGATCTCCAAGCCGGACCTGGTCGATCAGCGCGAACTCGTCGCCCGGACCCGGCGGGCGGTTCAGGCCAGGGGGTTCCTGGAATAAGGGACCCTCCCACCTCGAGTGACAAGTCACCATTTCAAATAAAGGTTCATTCATTCATTCAGACTTAAAAAAGGGAATAAGGGTGTAAATGTGTCTATAACTCACACATTTACGCCCAACAGGGGTAGAAGGGTGGCAGTTACCAACACTTTTACACCGTTATTCACATTTAAAGGGTGTAAATTATTCTACCCTGTAGGACACGCATGACGACAAAGGAATGACAGCGATGGAACGACCGCGACGGCTTAAAGATGACGGTAGGATGACGATTCAATGATGATGATGATGAAATGACGTCGACGATGTGACAATGATAGTAAGACAATCATGGCAGGCCGACCCGGAAGTGACGGCATCGAAATGAAGACAACGTGTGCGGACGCTATATGATGATGCCGATGGGATGATGATCACGGTGTGACGCAGGCACTTACGGAGCTGTAATGACGAGACCGCGAACGGTGAATTTCATTCGGAGCGATTTAACAACGCGGCGTCCCTCGCAGCCAAAGGTGCAGCTATTAAGACGCAGTTCAAAGTTTTTTTTTTTTTTTAGAAAAACGTAAGCTCTTGCATCTAATTAATTGACCAAACAACCCTACGTCTACCATAGCGAAGCTTAGAAATACCCCCTTAATCTGCCCACTTAACGTTTCAATTCATTATTGTGCGGTTATACAGTGGTATGTCGGTGAGAGCCAGAAGTGATCGCGTACGTCTGCTCGGAATATAACTCCTCTTGCTCGTCATACGTTAAAAATAAACTTACACCATGACCGTTCGTCGTCTGCGACTGTACTCCGCTGCAGGTAATGGACACCGTCAATCTCGAAACTGCTCGGCAAGATCGTATAATATTCGTCTGCGTCATAGCATGCTTCGTTGGTCGGGGAAGTATGGGGGAAATTCGTAGCGCTGCTACGCGAGGCTTAACCGATATCGGCAGGGAAAAAAATCGAACCTTCTGACGTCAAGGCGCGACTGCATTGGAGCGGGCGGTACTCATTTGTGGGCCGGGATAATTCGACGAGCATTGATTTCTGCGCGTTCCGCTACACCGGTAAGGTCCCGCGTCGAGTTCGTAGCTGAAACCCGACCACGCGATTGCGGGCACGTCATGCGAGATAGAAGGAAAAAAGGCTAGTGAACGCTCTTAAGAGGAAGCTTTAGCTCGGGCACAACTCTGACGCGGCCTACACAAATACACGTAAAACGCAGAAAAGCTTTTCTGAGATAACCCCTGGACCGATTTTCATGAAATTTGTCGCATTTGAGAGAGAAAGTTAAATTCTAGTGACTGTTGGAAGCGGAATTTTTTTTTACGGCCTGAATAAAAAAAAAGAAATTAATAAATTCCGAAGTTCAAGAAATATAGAAGCACGAAGTTTACAAGTTAATAGCTCTGCATAAAGAACAGATATCGCGGTTCTGTAAACGGCATCCGTTAGATCCTTCAAAGTGGACAAATTCGATATGTCAATTTATACCTTAAGGGGAGAGGCGGGTAAAAAAAACGGCGATTTTCATTAAAGAAATAGATTTTGTGTTTTTAGTTGTTTCAGCAACATTGATCCCTCCTCTTTCACACATGAAGATATCAGAGCCAGAAATGATCGGGAAAAGTATAATAAACTCGGTTAAAGCACTCGAGGTGGCAAGAAAAGGCACAGATATGACGCATTTTCAAGCGCGCGATGCGTCAAACCGCGGTGTCGCACGCCATTGGGCTCGTGCAAGGTGGTAGGCCTAAGCCTTTTCTCTCCAAGGTTAGCTTTGCCGCATGACAATGTCCCCGGGAAGTAATAATAATAATTCAAAAACACAATTTCTCCGCCAATGAAATGAAATATCCAAGTGCTTTCAGTGAATCTTTAAATCACGTGGTGCGATTCCGGCCACGCCATTGGCTGCCAGTGCGCAACACGACTACAGGTCGTCTGCAACTCGTCTGCTCTTCTTCCGACGTACAGCTGTCTCAACGTGTTCCCAGGCTTTCACGCATTTTTCTGCTCCTCATTTTGATGGATGCTGAGAAGAAACGCGATTTTCGATCTCGAAAGTATCGGACAAAGCACAAATTCAAAGGAACCCGCCGCAAGGTCAAGCGGCTTGCAACGGATACGTCCGCGGTAGCGAAGCCTAACCTCGGTGACGACGACGCTTTCGACGGTTCGGAGCCGGCCCGGCGATCAAGATTCATCGATAGCGTAGACGAATTCGTCAGCACATCGGAGAAAAAGCTAAAGATCTTCGAGAATGAAGATAGGAGCGGCGAGGAGATGGCGAGCACCTTTATCTGCGAGATCGGCATCGTCAACTTACTGGTGAGTGCCGCGGCATGTCCGGCATGCGGACGGTGCGAACTCTCCATCCGCGAGTTACCCGAAAAGCGGAAAGGACTCGCGTCTTGTTTGGAGTTGCGTTGCAACAATGCTGCGTGTTTCACGCCCATTGTCTCGTCGACGTATTCGTCGCGACGTGCAGCTCCGGCAGACGACGCTAACGGCGGAGCGCACCCTTCAGTCAGGCCAAGAGAGAGTTTTGCCGTGAACATCAAGGCAGTGGTTTCGGCGCGTGCAATCGGAGCTGGACACAATCAACTTGTCAGATTTTGTGCCGTTCTTGGTTTGCCAAAACCGATGCACCATAAGTCGTTCACCGCCATAACAAAAAAAGTACACCTCGCTGCTACGAAAGCAGTGGCTGAAAACCTGAAGTTGGCTCGGAAAGTAACAGCACAGGAAGCGGGATCTGCCAATGTAGCTGTTATGTTTGATGGCACTTGGCAGAAACGAGGCCACAAGAGCCATAATGGCATAGGCACAGCCATTTCTGTGGAAACGGGGCTTTGCCTAGACTTTGAAGTTTTGTCTAACTACTGCCAGAGTTGCAGTACACGCAAGCCATTTGAAAGCGAAGAGGAGGAAGAAATATGGCAAGCTTTTCATATGCCAGTGTGCGAAAAAAATGTAGATTGCTCAGCACACGCCATGGAGACTAATGCTGCTGAGAGAATATGGAAGAGGACCGAGTCCTACAGTACTCCGCTGAGGTTTACAACCTTTCTCAGCGATGGCGACAGCAAGGCTTATACAGCTGTGTCTGCGGCAAACGTGTATGGAAGTGTGCCCATCACAAAAGAAGACTGCACCAACCACGTAGCCAAGCGGCTTGGGACTGCCCTGCGGAAACTCAAAATGCCGCGAGGGGAGAAGCTTACAGATGCAGTAATTTTGAAGCTGCGGAGCTACTTTCAAGTAGCCATCACTGCCAACAGAGGAAGTGTACATGGAATGTGTTGTGCAATCTGGGCATCATTTTTCCATTCATGCTCAACAGATACAGCCCAGAACCATAAGTTTTGTCCGGATGGAAAGGACTCCTGGTGCAAGTTCAAGCGGGCAGAAGCGTTGGGTCAGGCAGCCCCAGCACACACCCCTATTCTCACAAGCAGCCAGGCCAAGACAATGCTGCCCACATACAAAAGGCTGACGGAGAAACAGCTACTCACTCGCTGCGCCAAGGGGAAAACTCAAAATGGAGCCGAATCATTGAACAGTAAGATTTGGCTGTTGTGCCCCAAGACGAGGTTTGCCTCGCGCACAGTCGTGGAGATGGCAACAGCACTCGCTGTCCTGTGGTTTAACCAAGGTCACAAATGCTACGAACAAGTTCTGCAGGAACTAGGAGTGCTTCCCTCAAAGGAACTCGTTGCGCTGAGCAAAGACTGTGACAAGAGAAGGATTTCGAACATGTCGACGAAGCAGACAGCAGAGGCAAGGTTTCGCCGTCGCCGTCTAGCCAAGGAGGCTCGTCTGGAGCACGCTGCTCACAAAGACTCTGAGCGAACAACATACGGTGCGGGTGAATTCTAATGTTCTGGATTGAATCTCGATACCCTGGCCTACATTGTGTACAATGTTCATATTTGATACCACTTCTACAACAGAAGTAAACAACTTTTATAACTTTCAATCGCATTTTTCTCAACTTCATATTTTGGGCCAAACAAGGCTTTTGTGCACAATATTTTATGTACTTATTTTGGTCCAATCAAGACCACATTTGATGGGCGTAATTTTTAGGATATGTAGAATGCACTTATCTAGGGTTTAATGCAATCAATTTATTTTTTAAGGATGAAAATTTTTGATGTACTCGGGCTCCAGCCACCGAATATGAAGCACCAGATACGAAATTCTCTTAAAATGTTGCCTGTGAAGGGAATCATATTATCTTGCTTATTAGCACTCAGTGGAGTGTTAGGGACAAGAAAAATTAATTTTGCACTGCTCTATCATGCTAACAGCTAAGTCCAGCAGCTGCACAAACATGCACTGCTTCTCACATATGCACGGCACTTAGGACATGAAAGCATCGAGATATCCTAAAACTAAAAGTAGATTTCGAATGAAGAGATCAAGCTCTATAAGTGGTATAATTTTCATTCGCCCAGCATCATTACTTAAAAAGAAATGTTTCTGAGGAGCATCTCCCCTTAAGTGAATTCGTTACGTTGTGTACAAGGGTTCTGAAAATGCTGTATTTCCATATTATTAATTTTTTTTTAGATTCATGTGTAACATATCAATTTTATCTGCTTTGAATGTACTATTAGACGCAACTCACAGAATTGTGATATGATTTTTCATTGCTTAGTTACAGAGTTGTAAGCTTAATAGTATCGTTTTCTGAAAATTTGCGATTATTGCCATTTTTTTTACAATAAATTGACGACCTAAATCGAAAACTCGAAACCAACAGTCACTAGATCTTACGTTTTTCTTTTGAATGCAACAAACCTCGTCAAATTTGGTGCCAGTGGTTGCCGAGAAAGACGATTCTCCTTTAACGTGTATTTAGATAGGAGACCCCAGCTAAGGCTTCCTCTTAAACGTATTGTCACGCAGTAGTTACGGGAAAGAACACAGCAGCAAAATTGTGAACAACATAACTTTTAATTGGGCGAACCTGTGTCCACAAAGCAAGTTAGACTCAAAGCACAATGATATCGGCGAACACAGTCGACGATCGCCGAAATCTGACCAGCGAGTCAAGTGCGTCGGCTTTTATGCGAGTCATCGAACGTTCCAGAGTAATCGCTGGTGCCTGCGTGTCTTCCAGAAAGTCCTATACAATTCGCGTCGCGCACACACGCATTCAGATTACAAAAGCTTCGGTGACAACAGACAACGGATAGAACCATCAATAACACTCCAGTCAATTCCAATCATGCAGATGCGTCCTGCGCTGAGCGATAACTTCCAAGTTGTTGGTGGGTGAAATGCAGTCCTCTAGAAAAGGATAAATGAGTACACCTGTCGATATAGTGACATGATATTTCGACTTTCCATTTATGTTAAGTGAAGCCCCTGGTCCTCGAAACATTATTTATTTATTTGAAGTACCTTACAGGCCCGCAGGGCATTGTGTAAGGAGGGCGAAATAAAGTCCCTAAAAAAACTTTTTTTAGGGACTTTAGGGCGAAAAAGATCCTAACAGTGCATATACAACCAGATGAAAAAGAAAAAAAGTACAATACACGGTAAATTAGATTTGAGCACATAATCGCATAAAGGTAATGCCACGCCGTCGGAGCTCCATCAACAATTTACTGTAATAGCTTTCTCGGAAATAACATATTTCCTGGTTTCCTTTCCGTGTGTGCCGTGACGTCATGACGCAGAAGGTGGTCACGTGGGAGCAGGACATCGCGCCGTTTCGGCATTCGCTCCGGTTCGCTGGGTCGTCTCCAATGCTGCTACTCGTTACACGGTCCGGTGTAGCGGCATTGCAGGCGAGTTATGCTGGCGCCGATTTACGCTATGAATAAACGAACAGGCTCAGATTGGCTTCTTCTTCCCTATAAAAAAAAAAAAAAAAAAAAGCTAAGCCTATAGTCCATACTCGGTTCATCCGGTTCTATAGTCGGTTATACAGTCGGTTCAGCCGGGTACTCTGAAAAGCGGTGGTTCGGGGCATACATCACTCAACGTGCTGTAGCACACGTGCTGACGCCGATTTACGCCATGATTAAACACGAACGTGCGCAGATGGGCTTTTTCAAAAAAAAAAAAAAAAAAAAAAAATGACCGTTCAGCCGGGTCCAATCACTTCTCTGAAAAGTGGTGGTTGAGCGTATACGTAGCATTCCATGCTAATGCACTAGCTAACACTGATTTATGGGATTAAGAAACACATATGTGCAGGTTTATTTATGTGTTTATTTATTTTCATACTCTCGGGGCCCGAGGGCATTAAATAAATTGTTAATCGCAACTTTGAAGGCGGCAGCGTGTTCGGTTGCAGCGACGGAGGCGGGAAGGTGGTTCCAGTCACTGCTTGTTCGCGAAAAAAAGAAAAACACATGCATGGCAAGTGTTAGTGAGGCATAGCGAATTTTAACCTTGAGTTTATGATCGATCCGTGACGACACGTAATCTAAAGATATTTGCGGAGGCTCAAAGAAAGGGTGGGGACTGAGAACCCAAGTATACCAGGGGCGCCGTGGCGCCCTCTTTTTTACGCGTAGCATTGCGGGGAAGCAATGAAGCCGCTTCTACGTGACGTGTATGTGGTTGCGCGCGCTTCATATGACGTACACGCGATAGGCCTCTGGGAAAGAGGCAATTAATAGGGTCACTGCGCGGATTCATGTGCTCGGTCAAAGGGGGCGATAGTCCTTTGTGCAGCGTTTACGCAGTTGACGAACGGAAAGCTGGGCTATAGTTAGTATACCTCTTCATATTCATGCCTCGGGTTGCCCATGAATCCCGCGGACGAAGGAAATGACCAGACGACACTAGCGCAAAATAGAGGAGACTTAGCGCTCGTATCGTCTATCCTTTCCTTCGCCCTGCGTTTCATGTGCAACACAAAGTTTGAATATGATCGCAAAGTTGTAGTGGATATTGTGTCTGTCCTGCGTAAGAATAACGGAGCTGTAGTAGGTTGGGAAAAGTGAGGGAGAGGCTCAGCCCTCTAGTTCATTCGGGGAGAAGGGGGGGGGGGTTCAACTTTACCCTCCCCCCTTGTCCCCCGCTTCCGAAGCCCATGTCCCACGTTGTTGTCTCTAACGCTATAGCTTTTTATTTCTTTGTTTATGATCGTCATCATCAACCTATTTTTTTATGTCCACCACAGGACGAAGGCCTATCCCAGCCATGCCCAATAACCCCTGTCTTGCGCTAGCTGATTCAAACTTGCACTTGCAAATTTTCTCATTTCATCACCCCACCTAATTTTCTGCCGTCCTATCTAATGATCCCCCGGTTATCTGCCGTACCCATTACATGGCCTGCCCGGTTACATTCTTTTCGCTTAACGTGAATTAGAATATCGGCTATCCCCGTTTACTCTCTGATCCACAGCGCTTTCTTCCTGTCTCCTAACATTACGCCTGCAATTTTCCGTTCCATCGCTCTCTGCGTGGTCCTTAACTTGCTCTCCAGCTTCTTTCTTAACCTCCAAATTTCTGCCCAATGTGTTAGCACCGGTAGAATGCACTGATTGTACACTTTTCTTTTCAACTCCAGTGGTAAGCTGCCAGTCAGGATTTGGTAATACCTGCTGTATGCACCCCAACCATTTTTATTATCCGGTAAATTTCCTTCTCACGATCCGGGTTCCCTGCGAGTAATTGACCTATAGATAAACGTACTCATACACAGACTCTAGAAGCTGGCTGATGCAAATCCATCCGCAAAGACCGCAGGATCTTTGCGAGACGAAGGCATTAAGCGCACTTTATCGCACGCGTCTGACGTCAAGGATCACGTTCTCCTGTATTGCAACAAGTCTCAATACGTTTCCGCGGCTGCAAAGAGTGGATATAGCAATTGCACATCCTACTCGCCAACTTCAAAACAAAATAAAGAAAAGAAAAAAAAAGGGGGGGGGGGATGTAGTGTCTTCGCCTGTTAGTTGCACTTACGGAAAAGGGTACTTTCGCTCATTTTATTTCAGTTACGCTTTTACTTTACCCCAAATGTTAGCTGCACCGGATTTTCAGCATCAACAAGAAGGTCAAGCGTATACACACTTTGGGTGTCAAACAAATTTGTTTTGAGCTCGGAAAACAGCTGCGCGGCGACCTTGTGGGGGTCACATATCGGCTGACTTTCGGAGCACAATACGTCATGGAATTGCGAAAGAACTCTTCCTCTGCAGCACTTTAGCCTTGTTTATTGCGTCCTCTTTGAATTTACGTTTTCGTTCGAAACGTACGTCGACGGTTGCCTTCGCAATTGCTTCGAAGCGGAGACAGATATATACGCACTTCATAACGGGCCGCCGCTAAAAGGAAAGCACCCAGAAGCGTAGGCTGCGAGGACCGATGACCTTGCGAAGAAAGAAAGATCGAAGGGTTTTCGGCGGCGTGCGAGCGACCCGGCTTTATTTTACGTGGCCCACGCACGTTCCGCCTTTGCGGCGTTCGAGCGGCGCTCGCTTGGCGTGTTCTATCTCGGCCATCTCGCATTCTATTCGCGGGTCGCCGCCATTTGTTGTCCCCTTCTCGACCGTCAAGGCGCGTATATGCATAACTGCACGGTGTAGACAAAAGTTACTATATACCTGACGGTGGCGATCTTGTACGTGTAGCCCTGGAGACGGGTAGTGTTCAGTGTGGATATGCCCTTGACATTCAGTTCTGCAGCGAAAGCTGTTATGGGCTCTCCCCGTTTAGAAATGATTTAGTAGTAGTAGTAGTAGTAGTAGTAGTAGTAGTAGTAGTAGTAGTAGTATATAGTTATTACATCACATAACTTAAGACCCCAAATTTCATTTTTTCATTTCATTTCATTTTTATTGTTTCCGACACAATACAGGTCAGGGGAAGGTATGGCTCAAGGCAGAAAAGACTGCCTGACATTTGGGTGGTATTACATAAGGGGTTGGTACATGCACAAGTATTAGTTATAAGTTACAGGTATATGGTATAGGTACAGTATAAGTGCAGTTATGGTATTACGGTAGTAGTAAAGTTTTGTTATAACAATAAGTGGTAGAACTGGTAGTAGTAGTATGAATGAATGAATAAACTTTCATTTCCCTTTTTAAGAATTAGGTGTAGTAGTAATGGCAGCATGACTACAGTAACAGTACTACACAGTCTGAAGTGGGAGAAAACACACATACACACCACGGGCGCCACTTCCAACATAGTTTATTCAGAAAAAAAGGCACCGTATATAAGCTCAAAGTTCTATCACAGTTTTATCAATGCGCAGTCGCATGCAGGTAGTTCAAGTCTTTTGATGACAGTGAAATCGAAGCCACGCTTACACGATTATCGCCTGCTTCGATAATTATCCTGGCTTCAATGATCAACCTAACCCACTTGTCGTGGCTTCTGGCGACAACAGAGTAGGCACGAAGATTAGGTTTACACTAGTGAACGCAATCTCGGGATTGAATTACCAGGTGACCCTCTCTGCCATTCCTGACATTATTGTTGTGCCGTCTTAACCTATCATTCAAGCATTGCTCAGTTTGGTGTAGCACAGGCGCTGTCATTAAAAGTGAACCGCGAAATGAGGTCTCCATGCGAGATTTGAGCGCTTTAGTGAGCGTTGAGTATAAACTTAAAAGCTGCTTTTGTTGAAGTTGCATAAGATAAACAAGCGCGTCACTGCATTTTTCTTAGGCTTCCCGTAAATGTGGACCGAAAAGGTTGTTGCTCTTATTACGGAAGTTCCTCGATCTAATGTAGGCGCGTGCCTGTCGCGGAAGTGCCGCTTCGATGAGTATGCGCTCCGTATCACATGGGAAACAGACGCGAGTTTTTTTGTCGCTTGGGCGCGGAGAGCCTTTGCGCATCGATTAATAAACGCTGTTACCCACAGATGACACAGGAACATGTAAGCTTACGAAAAGTTGTATAAGTTAGCTTGCGCATATTTTAATAGTGCGTTTGGACTATTATAGAAAGTTTCGTAATTTGGTTTTACACGCGCGCACGCACACACACGAGATGCCGACCAGTGAAATGGAAGCGCTATAGAAGATATAGCGAAACATAAGTGTTCATTACACAACGTATCTCCTTGCCCTGACTGGCTCTTCCGATACGTCGAAGCGTGCAAGTGGTGCCTCGTTTGTGGTGACGTCGCTTTCCAATGTCAAAGTAAACATTTATTTCAATGTATTTCTTTAAAAAAAAAAAAAAAAAAAACGGCGATGTTTCGCTGTCCAGCGCTTCCGCAAACACATCCGCACTCCGTCCACTTGTCTGTATACGGAGCCAGGCGAACTTTCAACGCCCGAGACCGCGTCCTTGGACCGTAATAAATTGTCTCTTTTAATGTCCAACGTCACTCCCACTGTTGCGGAAGTTTGACCGAAGGGCGCCAAGCAGGCGCCGATCTGGAAGGTCAAAGTATACAAGTTCAAGGGAAAACAGCAACAACACGAAGCCTCCATGAATCCTGAAACAGATGCCTGGTGGAAGCAGCGACGCCGTTTACGACCCGAAAAGAGGGAGAGAGAGCCAAGCCGAACCCTTAGACTGATCCAGTGGAAGAGCCGTTCGGCTGACACGAATAAGCAGTGGCATTGGGTCTGGGTTAAGCAGACGACAGATAGCGTAGGCGCCTGCTTCTACCGTGGCATCGGTTTGGCCGACTGAAACAGACGACAGATAGTATAGAGGCGTGCGTGCTGGCGGCCGAAGCAAGAAGCCAAAAGCCGGCGAGCAAGACGAAAACGCGGCTCACGTTTGGGCTTTTGTATATAGGGCAGAGGGGAGCCTGTGCAGTCCCCGTATACCGAACAAGGTCGCCCGCAAAGCTGTTGGAGGAGTTGGGGGGGTTCACGCTCCATTGAGCAAACTGCCGATGCGTCCAGAATGGACGAAAGCGTTCCGAAAACGTCGGCCGGCGGCGCTCTGTTTTCTTCGCTCTGCTCTCGAGCTCTCTCCCCTTTTCCTTTTTTTTATGCCTTTCATTTAGAGAGGTGGTCGATAAATAGCCGTCCGAGGGGCGACCTTACCAGTGGACTGTTTTCTATTGTTTAACGACTTTAGTGGGGGATTTATTTTTTGGCCCGCGCGCTCCACTCCCTGACTGCTGCCGGTGCCGTATGAGCGTTTTTTTTTTTTTTTTTTTCCGTCTGCAAACCAGCTGGGACGACGTCGTCTGCTCACGCTGCCGTTGCGCCACTTTCATTCTTGTTTTCGTCTGTTTGCCTTTTGCTTCGTCTTCTGCAACTCGCCCTCCGCTTTATTTCGAAAGTATACGCATCGAGGGGAAACGGGAAACGGTTGCCTCTTGGTACACTAGAGGCTCACCGGCTCGGAAAATAATTGCCTCCCATCGTAAAAAAAGCAGGACATGGTGCTGTACTTATGCTCCAGGCTTGATAAGGACCATGACGTATCGTCAAATCTGCAGACGTTAAGCGCTGGCGTCATCGTGGCCCCTATGTTGTAACACGGTGAAAATCTGCACGATGTCACGATCCTGTTATCTCCGACGGTGATAATAAAGCTACTAATAGGACTGCGCCGTACGGCGTACATGACGCCATTTTACTAATGCATGTATCTGTATACTGTCGGCTTGCACTGACGTCACCCTAACCCTGCAGGACTAGCACTGTGAGAAGCGGCGTCCATGACGTCAAGCGCGAGCCCTGGCTCAAGCTAATAATGGGGGGCCCAATTCACAAAACAAGCTTGCATTTAGAACGCCTGTCTTCGTTGAACTTATAGAGACTCCGACCGTTCCGTATTCCATGTCGCAACTGCTTGCATGTAGAAGATAGTCGTTGCTGAGTGGTTACGGAAATGCGTGACCTATTCTACATAAAAGCTGATTAAAACGTGACGTCACGTCCGGGTTACCACGCAGGCAAAAGAAGACGGTCATCATCGACAGGGGAAGTGCGCAAAGGACATTAGTGACGCAATTATAGGACTTACGATTAAATCTGATCTGCCACAGGCAATTTTTAAAAAGATTTGGTGCAGCTAAAAAAGCACCCTATGCTTGAAGGTGACAGCGCACTTTTTTGTTCACTTCACGTTTTTACCGGACATCATCGAAAAACTTAAATGCTCAAGTGCAATTCTGACTTGGAATGTAGTGCTTATTAAAAAAAATGAAATTATGGGGTTTTACGTGCCAGAACCACGATCTGATTATGAGGCACGCCGTAGTGGGGGACTCCGGAAATTTGGACCACCTGGGGTTTTTTAACGTGCACCTAAATCTAAGTACACGGGTGTTTTCGCATTTCGCCCCCATCGAAATGCGGCCGCCGTGGCCGGGATTCGATCCCGCGACCTCGTGTTCAGCAGCCCAACACCATAGCCACTGAGCAACCACGGCGGGTGTGTGCTCATTTTGGACGTTCAGAAAAGGTTCGCCACAGCCCCCAATGGACCTGTTGTTGATAGAGTTAGCTCCAAACTTAAATCTGTCTCGAAGTAAAATCCCGGGTTTTCGCTACTGAAAGGGCTGTCAAACGTTGTGACCAGCGAACATTCTGGAATTTGAGAGGTCGCTGGATCATTTAAAGTTCCGAAGTATACAAATATAACCCCCAACTTCAGTAGGTGTTGACTGTTCTTTTTCAACATACAAACACGGCTGTGTTTCTTAATACAAAGGCTTGTCTGTGTGTTGCCCTAAAATGTAAAATATTGATATTTACGTTGGTGTTGACTGGTGTATTGCTTTATATTGACTGAATTCATGATGTGTGCTAACAGGTCTTGCTATATGCTCTGTACCACCCTGCAAGAACCCCTACCATTGGGGTTAGCAGCATTGTACAAAAAACAAAAAAACAAAAAAAAAACAAAAAAAAAAACGCCACGTGAAACCCGAAAATCTTGAGACATTTCTTTTTTGCCCTTGCTCTCACAACGTTTGTCATGGCGTGTCATCAGACTAAACTTCATGTAAATCTTGTAACCGAAGCAGCTTGCCTCAGTCCGTTATTGAGAAAATTAAGTGAATTTACCAAAACAGGCGTTTAGTGGGTAGTATTCTTTAGAAAATCCTAACTTCAGATGCACAGTGGAAGCTGTAATAATTTTAGCCTATACATGTATAACGAACAGTGTTTGGTGACTATATTGTATATATGCCGTATATGACAGCTTCTTGTAGGCCCCTATAACGGCATTTCTTAGGGCCTAAACATCCGCTCTCTAGTTATTATACATATCATAGCCATTCCGTACACCTATTTTTCGAACCCCTATTTACCTACCCCAGTGCAGGGTAGCAAACCGGATTCTAACATCTGGTTAACCTCCCTGCTTCCTCACCATCTCTCTCTCTCTCTCTCTCTCTCTCTCTATAATTCATGGAATGTCCAGAGAAAGTTTAAGTGTAAGCGCTGCCATTAAAGCTATATCTATGAACAATAGTCCCAGATATTTAGCCCTAGCTGCCATCGTAGTTCACGGACTACAAGGCTATACCACGTGTTCCAGCTAACGTTAGCCAATCGTTCACTGAGGCCAGTCGATGCAAAAAAGACACCCGTGTACCTTGCATTCGGCGCACGTTAGGGGAACCCCCCAGGAGGTCAGAATTAATCCGGAGTCCCCCCACTACGGCATGCCTCATAATCATACCGTGCTTTTGACATGTAAAATCCTAGAATTTAATTATAACGCTAGCGTATACGAATGACACGGAGATAAAGGCACACGTCTTTCGGTAGTCTCGATGAGGAAATTCGACGCCGTTGTAATTCCGCTCATTTATCGTTTTAACCCGCGCCTCGTTTGGCTTCCAGCTCAGCCGTTGTTAGAGAGTTGCGCGCTGTTCGCGTTTTCCGGCGTGGAATCGCATTGCGGCACTCGCCTTGTCCAGTCAAGGCGCGCGTACGAGAGATAAGAAGCAGCTGAGATAAAAAAAGAAAGAAAAAAAAAAAGAGGACAATATCAAACAGATACACAAACTAAGGCAGCGCCAGCGTCAGTGTAGCGTAACCATGGAAACCGAGATGGGCGAATAATAGGAAGGCAAATGAAATTGCGCGTCGCTCTAGGAATTCCGCTCGCAATTGTGCTCGCGTCCTAAGCGCGATCCGAGAGAGGTATACGGCGCAACGGAGGAGGGAGCGCGCGCGGCGGGTTGCCCTTTGCGCGTGGTTGCTCGCGCCTGTTGTATTAGGACGGCTCGGCAAGACGCTTGGAACGCCCACGCAAGAAGGGGCACCGGCGAGCGTAACTGCGCGTGTAACACTGTGTATCGGGTGGCGTGGAGAGAGGGCAGCTCTTCAGCACTGACTTCAGATGACGATGATGTGTGGTTTCTTATGGCGCAAGCGAACGATATGTCCCAAGAGCGCCGAGAGTATGCTTTGCTAACCAGAAAAAAAAAAAAAGATAAAAAAAAAAAGACGGAAGGGGGAGGGGGCAGGTTGGACCGGGAAACTTTGACAATGGAACGATGAACGTGACATTTTCAGTTGTAAAACGAATGACGTGGCTGTAAAGGGGCATTAAACAAGTATACCTAATAAGCGTACTGTATAATACGTACGTACTGTTAATACGTACTAATAAGTGTACTCGCCAAAAAGGTATCTATCTATCTATCTATCTATCTATCTATCTATCTATCTATCTATCTATCTATCTATCTATCTATCTATCTATCTATCTATCTATCTATCTATCTATCTATCTATCTATCTATCTATCTATCTATCTATCTATCTATCTATCTATCTATCTATCTATCTATCTATCTATCTATCTATCTATCTAAACAGTATAAACAGTATAAAGTCATAAGTCCACCTGTTGTCTATACTGCCGTCACACATACATTAAGTATATGTCCAGACGCTTCTGCCTCTCCCTCGAGGGTACGGGGGTGTCCCCCTAATCTAAATCTCTCTAATACTGCTGATACGGATAGCAGCGATAGGTTCGCTGGAGGCTTCCGATGGATTTGAATCAGATGCGGATGAAGCTTGAAGGCACTTTGTATTAGGCACTATGTTCTCGAGCTTCTTTGTTGACCTCCAAGTTCCTCCCCCATATGTTAGCAGCGGTAGAATGCAATGATTGCGCACTTTGTTCATTTCCCGCGCAAAGCCACAGAGCCCAACACCACGGACAAAATAAAATACTAATAAACAGGCAGCGCCTGCAAACCAAAGTGACAGGGTGATTGACCTATGCTTTGTCGCCCCGTCTCCCGCTCGTAACCACGTACGTACACTCTTTTTGGATGAACTCGACAGCGTGGTAGCTTGGTAATTGCGGGCCATAAGTCAACGAAAGCTGTCAATGCGACGCTTTATACTCGCGTACACTTGTCAAGTAAACATTCGTTCTTAAAGAGGTTCCTATACAGCGCTCAATTGGCTACGGTCTTAGAAACGGTTTCACAGTTTCACAACAACGGTCACAATGGGCAGGGTGGGCGCAGTGTCCGATGACTGCGGCGTTTACGCGTTCGGTGCCGTCACCGCGATAGTCACCTCCCGCTGACAAGCAATTATACCTTTTTTGCTTCGCTCGTCAAGCAAGGGTCGTCGGCCACATACCGCTAGGCCGTTTCTCTACCTCCTCTTTGCAGCCGTTACTCTTGACGAGACCAGAAAGAAGGAGAACGCCGATCCCAAGCTTTCCGAGCAACAATTAAAGTATTTAAATAACTCGCGCTTTTCAGCAGCAGGCTTACACATTATACGTATATATCATCAGCCTATTTGTATGTCCACTGCACGACGATGGGCTCTCCCTGAGGTGTCCAATTTCCCCTGTCTTGCGCTTGATGATTCCACTACACTTACAGGCTCGGAGTGACGGACGCCTGACACCGGCAAAAAGAAAAAAAAAAAAGGAAGAGGAAAAAGGAAGAGAAAAAAGGAAGGAAGGCCCACTAAGCTTCCACAAAGACATTCCCTCACCAGAACAGGAATTGGCCTCCCTGGTGCAGTATTCGGCCACTACCTCCCTCTTGACTAGATACATTGGTTCTCCTCAAGAAACGTAGAAAGTTCCACGTAGATCTAAAATATGTTGCATGATGGTGGCATCGCAGTAAAAAAAAAAAAAAAAAAAAAAATCGTACTCCCGCTGCACGAGACACAGGTGTTTTCTGCATTTCTCCCTCATCGGAATGCGGCCGCCGCGGCCGGGATTCGATCCCGCGGCCTCGCGCATAGAAGCCGCAACACCACAGCCAACGCGGCAGTTATCGCAGCTCACTTCTGCGTGCGGCCGTTCTTGTAACGCGGATCACATCGGCGACATAAACGTGGATGCATCCGGCCTCGTTCGGATTGTGCACCGATTGATAACGCCTTCCGTTATTGTCGTTATCTCCGGAGGGACGCGACCTTGCGCACGTTCGTTCGGGAAACGCCGCTGTCGAAATTGAAATGGTGTGTGTACACAGTGACGGCTTTCACGTCGCAACGAAATTGCTGCACCGGTTATACGCAACGTCCGAGATCAGCTTCACGCTAGAACCGCAACGTGTTGCCAACTGAAGTGTTCCAAAATGTTACTTATTTGAGAAATCACGTGGTAGGTGTAGGTGGAGAAGGCATATGGCGTGAGCGCGTTCAGTGAACACCACCTAGGTAGCACAAGGCATGTTCACTCCGATCCATGACGTCATGCCACCTGACCCGACTGCCATAGAATCTAACGGGGATGCTCCCGAGTAAGCAGCGGTGATTACGACGTCACCGCTTTCGTCACGCCAGGCTTGGGCAATGGAAATTTCAGGCCTGGTAGCATGACGTCACGGATCGGAGTGAACGGGCCTTGTGCTATCTAGGTGGTGTTGGTTCAGGGCCGATTGTGCTAGGTCTACAACGCATTTTATTCATTGAATTATTTAACGATATCGGCAGCAGTGGGACCCTCGGTGGTGTCAATTTTCCACGCAAGAAACTCGTCCATTGGAAAACAGGGAACGGTGATAGACTTCTGTACGAATAACCTATCGATCTAACTCGGTTTCATATTTTATTGCGATAGCAATTATATGGACACTCAAAAGCAGATTTCTGCCGTCGCCGTCGCCGTCGCCGTGAGGTTCCGTATGACGTCATTTGGAGAAGAAATCGTCGCCGCGCGCCGAACGCTGTATGTGCGAGTGAAAGGGCGCGAGGGGCGCGTCTTTCACGGGGAGTGAACGCACGGCGGAGAACAAACGCGCGTTCTGCGCCGTGCTCGCTTAAGGGCTGCAGAAGTAGGCGTCTCTGTTCTCCTTCACAATCACCTTGTATGTAGAGCAAACGCCCCTTCTTCCGACGAGCGAGAGGCCGTGGGGGAGGGGGAGGGAAGGGAGGCGACGTTTAGCTGCGGCACGCAGTGCCTATTTATATCAGAGGCTCCGGCAACAGTCACCAACGCCGCACGCATTTTGAGCGAACGCGGGCAAAACGCCGATGGCGTCGACAACAGTTCTGCGTGTTGCCGATGCTGCTGCATGTCCAAGTTTATACAGCTGATAAAGCTAATATCATTACTCCGTATAGCTCTCTACAAGTTTGCTATCGCAATTGATGCTTCGCCTTTCAGGTGAAACTGCGACAACTTTTTCTTTAGTGTTTTAAGTGAAGAAAATGGGAAGGTATAAGGTATAGCGCTTTAGGGCAAGCTATATATATCCCAAAGTCTGCGGAACACTACCCGGGAAAGACAGAAACAGAAGAAGAGAGAAAGCAAGACGAACATAAAAATACACCAGGCATACATGTGAATATTGTCGCAAACCCGCAAGTTGTTGTTCCCGTCATTGTCCTCGCGGTGTGTTTCTTGTATGTTTCTGTTTCTCAGGGGGAGCATATTTTAAGGGAGAGCATTGTCGCGGTTACGATGAAGACGAGAATGATGTGTCCATGACCGAGCGCTCGAGCAAGGCGGAAGCGCATGTTTTTGCGTCGTGTAGCTTGACAAGTACCAACTATATAGCTACTGCCGATTAGGTACTCCTCGTAACAGTATTACGAGCCTTACATTTTTTAATGCGAAAGCATTAAATGCCCCATTAGGCAGAAACGCCGGCGTTGTTTTCTGCAAGGAGTGGTACCAAGATAATCATCATCAGTGACGTCATCAGAGTCTTGTACGACGTCAGTAGTAACACAGAATTAAAGCTAGAGCAAGTTAGAGCAAGCTGACTTAAGGTGGAGTAAAGTGAATTAAGGTGAAGTAAAGGGCATGAAGGTGAATTAAATTGGATTAAGGTGGATTAAGGTCGGTACAAATTGAAGAAAGGTGGATTACGGTAGAGTTTTGAAGGACACGTGACAGTGTATGACGTCACGTACCATGGACGTAACCAATTAATTAGAGAAGTCATAATGCTTTCGCATTCAAATCACGCAGGAAAACTGAAGTGACTGTTAATTGTTTTTTTTTTTTTTTGTGAGCGAAGGTTGGCGTGGTAAAGTGTGCTGACTGATCACAGCCTCCGCGCTGCCATACAACCCTGGTCGACGCAGTTATCTACATCGAACGCGCGACCCAACTAAAATGACCTTTATGTACCACGCCGCGCGTTGGGCCGAGTAAATAGCGCCTTGATATCACCCGTCGCTTCAACGGCGAGCGCGCTGAAGGAAGGAACTTCGGAGCGGTAAATTGCCGTGTTTACTGCGTGGACACCCATCATGTATATAACGCGCTGGCACATTAGGCCTTATCGCATTTTGATTTGCATTTTCCCGCCGCCATCGTGTACCAGCAAATGTCGTCCTCGCAAACGATAAGTGATACGGCGCAACATGATCTGGCTGAGCCGTTAGCGGGTCGATTAGCTTGTGCAATATGCTTATGAACGTGCGCTATACACTTACATACATGCACATACGTATGTGTATACTTGTACAGGACATGTCTCGGCGTTTGCCCGATGAGGGGTATTCTCATGTGCGCACGTGTTTCAGCTTTGCACAGCTTTTGACAAATCGTCGCCGATTTGCGTATGCATTATAACCGCCGGCCTTGCCAGCGCGCAGTGCTAATGTATTTCAGGTTACCGCGTCTCCGGTATACCGTCAACCTAAACCGATATACTATAACCCTGCCCCAATAAAGTGTGTACATACCGCACCTCTATCGATGTAAACTAATAATTTGTGCAATTCAGCATCCCGATACTGTATACAGTGGTTTATAGGGGACGTCGTAGTGGGGGGAATAATTCCTCTGGAATAATACCGACCACCTGGGCTTCTTCAACGAGCGTTGAAAGCACGGTACGCGAGCGCTTTTAAGGCGAAGGCCTTATATGCCCCACAAAGCGAAAAAATCCGGCGTCCATCCGGCGTTAACATTCGATGGTACCAAAAGCCACGTGACCAAGTGATGACGTCACATTCCCGGCGCTGTACCTGCTGCGGCTCGCACAGCGAAATCCCACGGTGAAGTGATGTGAATTGAGGTGGATTAAAGTGCATCGAGGTGGAATAAAGTGAATCACGGTGTATTAAGGTTGGTGCAAATGAGAGCAAGGTGGATTAAGGTAGGTACAAATCAGAACAAGGGGGATTAAGGTGGATTAAGGTACAGTTTTAGTTTTAAGTGATAACTTAGAGAAGCCATAGTGCCTTCCCATTCAAATTGCGTAAGGATACCTAAGTGACTGTCAGTTTTTTTTTTTGGCATTGCGCTCCCATTGTAACGCGGCCGCCGTTGGGCCGACAATCGAACCCGCGACCTAGCACTCGGCAGCGCAACGCCCTATATCCACTGAGTCACTGCGATGGGTGACGTCACTGCACGACCGATTCTGTCAGCGCTAAAGTTGCCGGTAAATATCAAGGAGGGAGGCCAATAGCGTGTTTTGTGACGTCCGCAATCCAAGCTAAAGCTGTACTTCACAATTCCGTTCCCTCTGACCATAGAGGATGCCTCAAGCTGTCTTTCCATATCGCTTTTCTTTTTTTAATCTCTCTCTTTTTATGTCATTAACGTTCGCAGCTAGCCAGCCGGCTCTGTGGCGAAGGACGACGCCACCTGGCCCAACAGAACGACGCTGGCACAAGACGCCGATGTGTACCACCTGCTATGGTCTTGCCCAGTCACAAGATGCATCCGGGACCTCTTGAACAGACGATCTGTCCTCCGCAGTGACCGGTATCTCGATATCAGCACGCGGATTCAAAATGACTTGCAGCACAGACCATTACTGCATGGTCTTCCTGAACGATGCGACGATGCCGAGTTGCATCCATTTATATAAGGTTTTGTTATTCGTTTTTGTTACAATGTCTTAAGGCAGTCCATCTCGAAAAAGAGAAGAAAAGAAAATGAAGTTGGAAACACAGTGAGAATTGGGGAGGTAGGAGGGGTCCGGGTTTAGAAAGAAGGCCAGCCAGTGGAGTCACGAGCCCTACACTTCCGGTTACTCCCTTGCACTTTACGGGTCAAATAGGTACGTAACCTTCACTGCGTTTCCGCTGCTTTAACCGCGAACAATGACATGACGCCGTGCATAATAACCAGAGAAGGGTGGGCTTGCGAGGCGCTCAGGAGGTCACGAGGCCATCGACATCTACCCGTCGAACGAGGTATAGTGATCGGAATATTGGCCGTGACGGTTTATAGTTGGGTCAGTTATAGTTGAACATAACAATTACGACGCATGATGCTCCCGGCAAACGCAGGCAGTATAGACTTGAGCGTCAAACAAAGAAGGTTCAACGCAGGCAAGTCCGTCCATTACTATTCCGGCGAGGGTATTAACGCGACAGCGTTATGGGCTCCGCGTCGCAGAAAATCCGGGCGTCTGTGTTAGCGCCGGCGTCGTTAGCGGAAATGATCATGCCGAACCACATCATCCCGAACCACCTCGACCGGGCAGGCCCTTCGCGTGGCGCAAGGCGTTAGTGAACATAAACTGAATTTCTCAAAGTAAAATCCGTCAGAAAAATCGTAAAGTACGACTTAACGACAACCTACACACGTGATAGTGTCGGACTGTAATTTGAATACACGAGAAAAAAGCCTAATAAGCAGTCAGGGATCTTTGAATGCTACCGCGTTCCACTCTTAAAGGCGAAGCTTAAGCGTCCTCCAATTTTTTCCCGAGCTATCACGCACTTTGCGGGGTCTGTCTATCTATCTATCTATCTATCTATCTATCTATCTATCTATCTATCTATCTATCTATCTATCTATCTATCTATCTATCTATCTATCTATCTATCTATCTATCTATCTATCTATCTATCTATCTATCTATCTATCTATCTATCTATCTACTCTTCAACGAACCTTTTTGACTCTTTGAAACTCTTTGACGCTGTAAGAAACTCTTTGACGCCGACTTGGAGTACCTGTTATGTACCACTCGGTCTGTGGCTGGTCTCCAATGAACCTCTTTGATGCCAACTTGGCTAACTATATGCATGTGCCATTAGGTGTGAGCCGCACTTCAATTAAAGTCTTTGACGCAAACTTGGGATAGCTATGCATCTGCCATTGGGAATGTGTCGCTCGATAATGACGAAAAAAAAAAAAAAACCCTTAAATTTCTCCAATGTCAGTGAGCGCACTCGAACCCACATCACAAGGGTTCATCAAGAACAACAAGCCGACACATTAGCAGGCTGCGCCACCAATGCTACAGGTATACGTGCCGCTTTTCATAAGCGCCTTTCACGACAGCGCTTTAGCGCGCTGCACCGTGAGTGTAATGTACCTCTCGCCGACGGGGCAATATGTTTCATCGCAATATTGATTCAATGCTGACGCATTGCCGTCGACAGTTATTGTGAGATCGGTTCTGCCGCAGCATCTTTTTTCCCCCTTTTTTATGTATGAAATTTCAAAGTTTAGAGTATTCTTTTTTTTTTTTGGTTGGAATAAAGGTTTGATGCAGATATCTCCGCCAATCCCAATGACGTAAAGGGTGTTTCTCGACCTATTAGCAGTCTTTAGTTTATGCATAAATTATTTGTTTAAGGATATTGCTTTTGTTTTTTTGAATAAAGGTTCAATGTATATAGACAGTGGCACGTATTACTATTCCGCCAAGTACATTTTCTTTGTTATAACGGCTAATACGTTTCGACGCAGTTTTTGCTTACATGACTAAAGACGAAGTGTTTTTCAGTCGAGTTACGCACGAATAATTTGGACAAAATCAATTCCGCGGAAGCCACGCAAGGTGAATGTCCATAAAAGCAAAAATTGTCATCCACCCGGCTTTAGCATGAAGCTACAAAGGAAACCAAGGTGGGTTTGTGTGAAATGAGGCTTCGCAGTTGAATAATTCCTCCTGGTCAGGGGGGGGGGGGTCGAACCCGGGACTAACGCCTTCCCGGGGCGGTCGCTCTACCGCCTGAGCCTGAGCGAAACCAAGACGAGGACAGGAGTATAGGTACATACAGTCAAACCTCGCTATAACGAAACGGGATGCAATGAAATAATGGATATAACGAAGTAAGTGAAATTCCTCCTGAAAGTTCCATAGAGATTCATATTAAAGTACATGCAATAATGTATATAACGAAGCAGTTCTGGCTCCCCCTTCAACTTCGTTATAACGAGGTCTTACTTATAAACACTCACACAACGGGCGCTAATGTGTGCCTTTACTCGCGTCCTCGACCTCCTCGTGCCGCGCCGTTTACGTATCTGTTAGAGAGAGAGAGAGAGAGAGAGAGAGAGAGAGGGGAATACAGCCCTGCTGGTCGCACCGTATTTGTCTAGCTCACGGTTGACACCTGACCATCGGTCAACAGTGTCAGGAAAGACGACAAGCGACGGAAATATGGCAGAGATAGGAAGAAAGACGGTGCTCGGAGCTGATAGAACTCCAAAAAAAAAAAAAAGTTTGCACCCTTTAGGGTGTGTCTGGTCCCCGAACAATAGGCGTCATCTATCTTGCTTGTGTTTCCCTTCTTAAAACTTTTCACTCAATACTTTCCTGTGAAGAATGCTATGTCACGCTGATAATGCGCATGCGCCGTTCGTGAGCTGGAAGAATACCGGGCGCGCCGCGTTGAAGAAAGGAAAGGCGCAAAGGATAAATGACGATTACTGTTTGTGAGCAAGATAAGCCCGAAAGGGTGCAAACTTTTCTTGCTCTGCGGGCACATAAGAAACGCGGAAAGCGACAACTTTGACGGCGTGCCTAATGTACTCGAAGTTGCGGGATTCGAACCCGCCCTCGTATGTTTGCGGGTTCGAATCCCGCAACCTCGAGTACATTAGGCACGCCGTCAATCCTAACCAGTCTACGAAGTTGGCCAGGCTACATAACGTGTGGCGTGGAATGCCTCCTCTGACCGCGCGGATCCAGCCTGTATCTGTTAGAGCAATTAACCAACCAACCAACCAACCAACCCAAACTAAAGCTCTTATGTAACCATGAGGCTGGCAGTTGGCCCCCAGCGAGGACGAATTAATCGACAACTAGAAGCACGGACAACACTGAATACGGCAAATCAGTTCCGCGGAAACCCGCAAGGTGGACCTAGGTCAGGCATGTTTCTCGTTCGGTATCCACCGCCGCGTAAAAAAAAGTGCGGCATTAAACCGGTGCAATCCACCACCTGCGCCGAACGTTCGGCCAACAACGACCACAACGCCCGAGGCTGAGGTCGCGAGAGAGGGTAATAGAGAAGGAAAAGTGGGAGGGAGGGAAGGGGGGGGGGGATAAGGTCTCGCCTAATGGGTCGCACGTGACCCCGTATTACAGGAACGCCCTTGCAAAGATCGACTGGAGAGGGCGTTAATGCGGTGGGCAAGGGTAAGGCGAATATATTCACAAGGGCGCCTCTCTCCCCTCCATCCACCCTCCTCTCTTTGCACCGTCGTACCTCTCTCCGTGCGATCGGACACCCAACACCACCCGGGCGATGCGGACTGACTCGCCTCTTCGATTTCTTTTTCTTCTTCTTTCTCTTTTTGACGTGAAACAAAAGAAGCAAAGAGGACATCCTATAGCGGATCAATTCAATGCGCCCTCGAGGAGGAGAAACAGAATAAAGGGCGAGACACGAAAAGCCGGTGTGCAACAAACAATGCGTGTCAGGTGTGCATTCTCTCGTTGACCGTGTTTCCGGGTCGGTCGCCACGTCCGGCGGTCCATAATAATAAGCTCGGGCGAAAATGGACATCGAGCTTTGTTTTGCCTTGTGTAGCTTCATCGAACGCGGTAATAAAGAACATTGGGAGCACTGCTGGAAAGAAAGAAATATTATGCGACCGGCGTGTATTAGGAAGAGAACGCAAACACGTAGGAAAGATTTTCTGTGCTTAGAAAGGTTCGTGTTTTGCGCGAAAGACGTGATCGTTGTTTCCTCCCCGGACTTCAGCTGAAGATTTTCAAGCGAGAAGAAATCGCGATTTATGTGTTCTCATATAATATGAGCCGGAAAATATTACAGGGCGATCTGGCCGAGTCACCTTTCGATTAATCGACTAGTTATTTCATCCACATTACCATGAATTAACAGATTAGTCGGTAAAGACGCGTTAGTTCACTAAGGCAATCATTATCTTAAAGTAAAAAAAAAAGAAGTTAGATCTCAACTTAGGATCGCTAACACTCTGTATGCGATATCATACTTCGAATGTGATGATTGGGACGTCTCGACTGCTGCGCGTGCGTTCGTCACGGGCGACCCTGCACACTCTCATCTATATCACAGTGACGTTTCTGTACCTCGCATTTTTTTTTTTTTTTTTACGAACTTGCGATTTCGTACACATTGAGACGCGAGGGCGCACGCTCAACACACACCTCGACTTTTCATCCTTTGAAACTGGCCTACACGAACAACAGCGCGAGCCGCCCTGAAGGCACTGCTGCGTTATTTAAAAGACGCCGGACTCAGTGACAAATTGTGACTCTACACTGTGTGACGTAAGATGGGACGTTGACACCATGCAGCACTACAACGCCTTCGCAGACTGCGTGACAGTGCCCACAGAAACAGTTCTGTTTCGTGTGTTGTGTGTGTGTGTGTGTGTGTGTGTGTGTGTGTGTGTGTGTGTGTGTGTGTGTGTGTGTGTGTGTGTGTGTGTGTGTGTGTGTGTGTGTGTGTGTGTGTGTGTGTGTGTGTGTGTGTGTGTGTGTGTGTGTGTGTGTGTGTGTGTGTGTGTGTGTGTGTGTGTGTGTGTGTGTGTGTGTGTGTGTGTGTGTGTGTGTGTGTGTGTGTGTGTGTGTGTGTGTGTGTGTGTGTGTGTGTGTGTGTGTGTGTGTGTGTGTGTGTGTGTGTGTGTGTGTGTGTGTGTGTGTGTGTGTGTGTGTGTGTGTGTGTGTGTGTGTGTGTGTGTGTGTGTGTGTGTGTGTGTGTGTGTGTGTGTGTGTGTGTGTGTGTGTGTGTGTGTGTGTGTGTGTGTGTGTGTGTGTGTGTGTGTGTGTGTGTGTGTGTGTGTGTGTGTGTGTGTGTGTGTGTGTGTGTGTGTGTGTGTGTGTGTGTGTGTGTGTGTGTGTGTGTGTGTGTGTGTGTGTGTGTGTGTGTGTGTGTGTGTGTGTGTGTGTGTGTGTGTGTGTGTGTGTGTGTGTGTGTGTGTGTGTGTGTGTGTGTGTGTGTGTGTGTGTGTGTGTGTGTGTGTGTGTGTGTGTGTGTGTGTGTGTGTGTGTGTGTGTGTGTGTGTGTGTGTGTGTGTGTGTGTGTGTGTGTGTGTGTGTGTGTGTGTGTGTGTGTGTGTGTGTGTGTGTGTGTGTGTGTGTGTGTGTGTGTGTGTGTGTGTGTGTGTGTGTGTGTGTGTGTGTGTGTGTGTGTGTGTGTGTGTGTGTGTGTGTGTGTGTGTGTGTGTGTGTGTGTGTGTGTGTGTGTGTGTGTGTGTGTGTGTGTGTGTGTGTGTGTGTGTGTGTGTGTGTGTGTGTGTGTGTGTGTGTGTGTGTGTGTGTGTGTGTGTGTGTGTGTGTGTGTGTGTGTGTGTGTGTGTGTGTGTGTGTGTGTGTGTGTGTGTGTGTGTGTGTGTGTGTGTGTGTGTGTGTGTGTGTGTGTGTGTGTGTGTGTGTGTGTGTGTGTGTGTGTGTGTGTGTGTGTGTGTGTGTGTGTGTGTGTGTGTGTGTGTGTGTGTGTGTGTGTGTGTGTGTAATTTTCTTTTCTTTCCTTTTTTCCCCCTTTATTTATACTTATTTTTCTCTCTCTCACCTATCGCATCCTTTACCCCTCCCGCGGTACAGGGTAGCCAACCGGAGATAATCTCAGGTTAACCTCCCTGTCGTTACTTTACCTATCTCTCTCTCTCTCTCTCTCGAGTTTTCTGTTAGCTCAAAAGTTGAAGTCAGTCTGTAATACTAAAAAGAAATGCGTGACCGATGGTGGGATCGAAGTTTCAGCACAGTATTCCCAGTGCTCCACATACAACCATTAGTCCTAGCTCGCACACACACTTCTCTCACGTCAAAGCTGCCCTTCAAAACGTCGGGCGCGTGTCACGTGCCATTTTCTCGCATTCTTCGCTCGTGGGAGTGCTAGCGCTCCGAGGCACTCTGTTAGACTGCACGTGCCTTCGGTACAATGCACTGCCCTTGGGATCGGCCCACATTCTCTGTTAGATAACTCCAAGGATATCTCCAAGAAATAAAATTGGAAAGAAGGAAAGCTATGGGAAACCGTGTATATCATGAAGGTACACAACGACTGCGCCCTTGCAGCGGCTTTCGAATTAAAACTTAAATTAAATTCTGGGGTTGTACGTGCTAAAACCACGATCTGATTATGAGGCACGCCGTAGAGGGGGTCTCGGGATTAATTTTGACCAACGGTTCTTTTGCCGTTCACCTAATGCAGGGTATACAAAGGGGTGTTTTTTGCATTTCGCCTCCATGGAAATGCGGCCGGCGAGGCCGGGTTCGAATCCGCGAACTCGAGCTGAGCAGCGCAGAATCGCGGCAAGTAGAAATAAGCGATCGGCGCCGCTGTCCAGGCAGCCATGTCATCAGTCATCACCTTCGTTCTGAAGATGAAAATACGCCACGATACAAAAATGATCGGCAGGCGTTGAAAGCTGGTCACGCGCTCGTCGGCTTCTTTTTGAAGGGCATGCTATAGCCTCCGAGATCTGCGGCGGACGCTCTCTTTCGTGGGCCATCGGCATGCGGGCGTCGTTCCTTTAGAAACACGGTTGAGAGCGCTGCACTTCAGAGGCGCAGGAGGCGTAAGCACGCAGTGACGTCATTTTCTTTTCAAGTGAGATGGGCTTTCTTCGAAGCACGGGAAGAAAAAAAAAGAACCACGGAAGAGATGACGTCATAGAAACAACTGCATTGGGTGTTCGTGAGCACGCTTTCTTTACAGGTCCTGCATGCTAACAAACGCATGCCATAAAACGAACATTTAACAATGTGTGCAATTGAACTTAGCCAATTAGCTCGTTAAACGGAGTTCACGAATACTCTTGAGTAACTCAGAACAACTACAAACAATATGAATGTATTCTCAGCCGCCTATAAAGGAACTACCTCGTTTAGAGCTTGTTTCAAAGAACGCGTCACTAGTGGCATGTATGTTTTATGAGCACGGATTAAAAGTTTATTGTTCAGGATAAATGCGGAGTGTCACATAGAACACGTTATCAGGAACGTGCAAGAAAGATGCAGAGCGCGATTCGCGAACCTGAAGCGGGTCGGCTCACTCACTCACTCACTCACTCACTCACTCACTCACTCACTCACTCACTCACTCACTCACTCACTCACTCACTCACTCACTCACTCACTCACTCACTCACTCACTCACTCACTCACTCACTCACTCACTCACTCACTCACTCACTCACTCACTCACTCACTCAATGCAAAACTGCACCAAGGAAAGTTACAGACATTATATCAGAACAGTGGCCGCCAGGTCATTCATTGCCAAGGCCGAGGGGGTGGCGGCCAACAAAGCAGCCGCACTTTCCAGGCTCTGCCAACACTTCAGCGTCGCGGTTTTCATTACCACTCGGGGGAACGGCTGCCGGCGAACGAAAGCGATAAGTGCAGTCGGCAGTTGTCTGGCTACGGAGAAGGAGCGCTATTGACGTATCCACTCGCCAAAGAAAAGAAGAGAAAAGAAACGAAAAGAGAAGAAGAAAACAAGAAACATACCACACGGAACCGGTTGTGTAACGGCGCACCAATGTCGGCGATGTGCGAATAACATCGCTGCAGTCTCTCCAGGTGAGCATAACATCGCCGTGTCTCAGAGAACGGGTGCGGGCGTCGACGACTTCCAGCTTCCGTATTCGTTTCGAGTGGCTTCTGTTATCTTTGTTCCGGAGTAAAGTGATATGTCTCGGCTTGTCACTTCATTAGGGCACCTAGGATTTCAGTCTGGGGACGGGGGCTAAACGTTTAAGGTATTGCTTCGCGCTATAAGGTAATAGACGAGATAGGAATAGAAGAGAATGCGTAATGAAATTCTGGGGTTCTTACGGGGCAAAAACCACGATCTGATTATGAGAAGGGTACTGCTTTGGAGTAGTTGGTAACAATTCGTGATAAATGTTATTTGCGCACCACTTGAAACGAGTACTAGAAACGACAGACGCAAGCGCAAACTTTGAACTGGTTTTAATGGTAGGAAGTCGAGTGGTTTTACCGTGCATTTACATGACCGAATGTATCATTCAATAAATGTATATACATGTGACAAAACATCAAAAGCATTACAAAATATACATGTGTAATCAACTGAACAGACTTGTACACATGGATTCACATTAGCGAGATAGCAGGATGAATTCTAAATAATAAGATTCAAGACACACATATCGATGGCATACGCATCTGTCGCCTAGCTTTCGCAAAATTCGGCCCTTTTAAGATAACTGAGCTCTTTTTGTGATAGTCCCAGCGAAGCCATACTCCCGCAGTTTTTTTCCCCAAAGCGTTGAATTTCTACCGCTTCAATTATCTCTCGTGTCGTCTTATTATTGTGCCTGGATATAACCTTGCAGTCATGCAGTTGAAAGTTCGCGCTTGTGTCTGTCGTTTCTAGTCCTCGTTTCAAGGGGTGCGCAAATAACAATTATCATGAACTGATTATGATGCACGCCATCGACGGGGAACCCAGATTAATTTCTGCAGGCCACCTGGGGTACTTTAACGTGCATCCAATGCACGGTACATGCATGGGCGTTTTTTTTTTTTTTTTTTTTTTTTTTTGCAACCCACGACCTCGCACTCCGCGACCGTGGCGGCTGAGAATCTGCCCAAACTGTACACGGCGATGTGCAGTTTGCCCTGATCCGAGGGGAATTTTTGTTTGTTTGAACTGCGCGCGTGATTGAGTGAAGGCCATACCTTCGCTCGTCCTACTACATGTGGGACTGAGCATGGAACAGACGGGATAGAATAACCGACCGCCTGTGCCCACCTGTGCGTGTGCTTGTGCGTTTTATTTGGCGGATAAGTGGAAGCCTGTTATCGACAGACCACTGCTATAGCCTTGTCATGTATATAGCAGCTCTCGTATCGCGGATGTGACCTTGCATCGCTGGCGATAAGGGGCAGTGGCCTATATGACGCTAAAACTGCTATAACTGCGGCATGTATCACGTAGGCAATGCATAACTGTGCGACGCAGTTACAGATAAAAGCAGAGTGTATACAAATTACAGAATGTACCGTTTATTGTTTCCGTTCTAAAGTTCGCCGCGCGGCGAAAATAATCGTACAGTCAATTGATTGAGTGCATGACCTGGGTTATTCGATCGAAACACTCAATCGGTAACACCAAGTTCCCCAGTATAGGGCGCCACTGGGGAACTTGGGGCGCCACGTGACCCAGGCTTTGTATAAAGGACGCCATAATAGAATAAAGGTGTTCCTAACACCCAGATCGGTATCTGACGCAAAGAAAACGGAAGCATTTATACATGGTCGCTATCAGTGGCTCCCTACCGGGAACTTGGTAATACACAAGCAAACTTAAATTAAGGTTTTTTTTTTTTTACGTCCTAAAGCGTGTCACGGACCACGAAAGACGCCGCAATTGGGAGAGGAGAGGTGCTGCGGATTAATCTCAACCACATGGGGTTGATTAACACGGTGGACGAGCGTTTTCGTATTCCGCCCCCATCGGAGTGTGGCCGCCGCGGCCAGGTGATCGAACCTGAGACCTTGTGCTCACCAGTAGAATGCCGCAGCCTCCGAGCCCCCGTGGCGGGCGATGAGTGAGTGAGAGTGAGTGAGTGAGTGAGTGAGTGAGTGAGTGAGTGAGTGAGTGAGTGAGTGAGTGATTCAATCACCCTGAGACCAAACATCGTAATCAAAAGCGAAGTATCCCGTGACTGACTCGGTGAATGAATAATCAGTGAATTCATTGATCGAACCAATCAGTTATCTTCCAAAGCGCAATCAACCAATCGCTCGATCGATCGACAAATCAATGAATGAGCCTCAGCAGCTCGGAAGATGTGAGGAGTTGTAGGGAAGGGTGGAGTAGTTCTCCCGTTCAACGTTCGGGGAAATTTCGGCACGCAGGACGTTTTCATCATTGCGCCCCGAAACCTTCGAAGAGCTATAGACACTTCAACGCGATTTTGATGTCGCATCTGTGTTGTGCTACGCCCTTGTGTCGTACTCTCGCTCGTCCATAATCTTAACTTGCCTTTCTTCCTCGCCCAGTTCAGGGTAGCATACGGTATATTGACATTTCTGGTAATGAGGAAACTCGAGTCGAACTTCGGTTTCTCCATTCAAATACATGTAAAAGCGGAGAAATACTTTTATTAAACAAGCGCGAACTGATTTGAATTACATTTCTTACATTTGAGAAAGTCAGGTTCTATTGACCCTAACAATTCGAACGTTTATTTGAAACCTCGAGTTAAAAAAAAGAAAAATCAGTGCGGCAAATGGACAAGTTTAACAAAAAAGAAACACGAAGCTCACGAATTTGTAACTCTGCAAAAAAAAAAAAAAAAAAAAAAAAAAAAACACACATGTCGCAATTATGTCAACTGCATCTGCTAGAGCAACTGAAGAGAAATTTTTTATATATAAATTTAAGCTCACGGGAAATTGTTACAACGTTTACGAGTGTTTTGCTAAAGGTCTTACTCGTATAAATTAGTCGTACATTTCAGAGCACTATACATTACATCAATTTCGTTCGCTTTAGACGCCTTACTATAGTTGCAATTTACAGAATTGTGATATCGTTTTTCGTTGCTGTGTTACCGAGCTGTGAACGTTATACTTGGGTTTCCCGAAATTTAGGAATTCTCAAATATAATAAATAAATTGACGGCCTAGATAAAAAAATTATTTCAACAGTCATTAGACAAACTTCTTTCTTTTAAATGCAACAAATCTAGTCAAAATTGGTGCAGTGGTTGTCGAGAAATGTAATTTCTCCATTCCAATGTATTTAATAGACAGGAGCCCCCGAGATCTCTCCCAGCGCCCCCTAAATGAACGTGGCAGCTACGACCGGGAATCGCACCCACGACATCGTGGTCGGCATTGGCATGCCACAGCCACTGAGCTGGAGTGGCGGACAGGGAAAAATATTTTTGTTTTGTATCGTTTTCGAAAGCGTTATCGGACAAAGCAGAAAGACATTCTCAGGCGGGCCGGTAACGGCATATATCATGTATGCTAGTGCGAGTAGTCGCTGATCAAGTAGTGGTTGGACGCCGGAAAGGTATTCCTGGTGAAAAAAAAAAAAAAAAAAAAATCGCCACGTTCGATCCCTGCACCCAATATGTGTACGAAGAAAGGACCCAAAAGGAACCTCCCTGTCATTAAAAGCAGACTCACCTGTCGCAGCGGCGTTTTGCTAAATTGTTGTGCTTCTCCGAACAGACAGCGATCGATGTATACCGTCTCTGTTTCGATCGATATCTGCGCTGCTTCCAGATTTTTCCGATACGTGCTAGCGCCGTCTTGCACAGCGACGGTCGTGCGTGCGACTTTAGTAGTGCTGCTTCAATTGTAGTTGCGTTACCGTTAGGGGAAAAAAAAAAAAGAACGCCGACCCTAGTACGACGGTCTCCGCTAAAATTTCAGCTCCTAAACTGCTATAGAATGCCTTCAGTGCACTGTAAAATAATTTAGACCTTTAAAACTGAGTAAGGGTGTAAGTAGGTCTATAACTCTCACCTTTAGACCCTTAAAAGTGAATAAGGGTGTAAATAAGTTTATAACTCATACCAGAGTCCTTCTATGTTGGAAGGAATCTGCTCATACACAAGCTTAATTGTACCCAAAAAGGGTGTACGAAAGGCTTTACGATTTCACCCTTACACTTACTCACACACTTAGACCCTTTTGGGTGTAAGGGTGTGAGTTATAGACCGATTTACACCATTATTCACCTTAAAAGGTGCAAACTATTCACAGTGTGCTACAAAAGGGCAATGAAACGAGAAAATAAAATGGATAGATCTAGAGGAACGTTAGATCTACCTAAATGACGCAAAGCTTGTTTGAGTTAGCGAGGCAACAGTTGATTACACGAGCATTGGTAAAGAAATAATTAGCTTTAAACGGCGGCTTTAATTCCAGAATTGCAACATAGGCATATGTCACTTGTAAGTGGGCCTCGTGACTATCATTATGACACATTGAGGTAATCTGCAAGAGCAAGAAGGTCCAGATGCGCGCAGTTCGTCCTCCGCGGTTACAGGTTAAAATTGACAGATAAGTGCTGGGTTACGTAGCGATAAAGCCGTTCTTCTCAGTTAAGAAGGGTGTAACATTGGGGTTGTTGGTAAAGCATGCTTTAAAGCCGGTTTAACAGCGCAAGGCCACCGTCTTCTGGGTTAATAACAGTGTCATCAACAAGCATATTACTGCGGGACGCATATTAGCTCGACGAGGAAATAAAAGACATCAGAAGGAAAAAACAGAGCGGGCGCTAATTATCCCCCGCTCAGTTTTTTTCTCTACTCCCGCCTTTTTAAGTCTTTTTTTCCTCGTCGCATTCGTATATACGCTTGCCTTCAACCAATCGCCCAGCAAGAATTTTTTCTGAAGGGCAACATTCAAAACGATGTCATATTCCTATTGATGCTATACTACTACTACTAGAACTATACTACTACTACTACTACGACGACGACTACTACTGCTAACTACTCTTTCTAGTACTACTACCATTAATCCTACTACAACTATTATTAACCTGACCACTACTGGTGCTGCTGTTACTACCACTATTACTATTACGGCTGCTGCGGCTGCTCCTAGCACCATTACTATATACATTTAACTACTTCTGCTACTGTTTACCATTGCTGCTACTGCTAAACCGGTAACTACTATTACCACCACTGCAACCACTACTACTTTCTACTGCTACTACTTTATTCTGATGCTGGTGCCTTTTCTACCACTACTAACGTCTCTTCTTTCACACTACAACTATTACCACTAATTGCTTTCGCTGCTGCTAGCACCACTAGTTCTAATGGTATAGCTGCTGCTGCTGCTGCAGCCGGAAGTGCTGTTGCAAAGCGACCTCACGTGCGCTGTATCATCTTTCCAGAAGTACAGTTTCGCCAACCGCTGAGGAAAGCGAAAGTTGCATCCGCCATCATGTCTCAAGGAGACGAACAGACGTGTAGGAAAGAGATGCCGCTTTATTTGCTGTCCCGAGGCAATAAGCGCGCCTGCTTTTTTTTTTTTTTTTTCTTTTCTTGGCTCTCGGGCGAGACCTAGCTAAGCGGCGCGCGCATCGGGGATAATAATGTGACAGCCCATCTTCTGGACACACACGCACGCACGCGCGCCGAGTGGTTGGCACCCTCCATTTTCCTCTCCCATGAATCTCCGCCGTTATTCTCGCTAACGCCGAAGGATGCCACTTCCGGTTCCGGACGCCGCGACCGAGCAGGACACGCACCCCCGCGTAAACAGGGTCATTGACGTCTCCGTCGTCACAGCTGCGTGTGCTTGATGTGCGCCATCTATATGTATATACAGGTTGGCTGGCCACTGGAACTGACGACGAGAGAACGAAAAAAAAAACGAAAAAAAAAAAAAAACGCAATCAGCTGACTTCAGCGATCTGTCCAGCCTGACTGCCGTTTTCTATGTGCCTTCACCTGTAACCGTGTGCTTAGCTCTGTTCCCGCCTGAATAGATAGATAGATAGATAGATAGATAGATAGATAGATAGATAGATAGATAGATAGACAAATAGATAGATAGATAGATAGATAGATAGATAGATAGATAGATAGATAGATAGATAGATAGATAGATAGATAGATAGATAGATAGAGCAACTTTAATTGATGAAAAAGGAAAAGGTGGGTTTGGGGAGTAGGTGGTCGGAGTCCTCTAGTCCACTGTGGCGGTCTGTGGCTTTAACCGCCCGCCAGACCTGATCCAGGAAAGCCAGCTGAATAGCCTCAATATAAAAAAAAACCAAACTAGTCGATGCTTTCCCGTTATAACAGAATTCTTGAGATATCTAACTCAGCATGGCATACATGAAACGTTGGGCATAAAAAAATGAAGTTTTTTCTTAATGTCCTCTCTCTCTCTCTAACGGACTGCTTCTTGGCCAATCGCCGTGTAAAGCACCATGTTTTGACAAGCGAGCAATCAATGCACTCTGCATACGGCGGTTCTGTTTGTCACCGCTTCTCCGCGCAGCCGACGATGTGTCACCGAACGCGCGCTGAGCACGAAGAGATAGGAGGTCGGCCCGGGCAGTGATCTCAGTCGGGCGTGTCGTGTTGTCACCGTCGTGTGTTCCAGGCTCGTGTGTCTCTTCGTCAGCGCGACACGCGATAGCATTACATATGGCGTCTGGTTTCAGAGCTGGTGACCGCGTCCCCATAATTGCTGTTAGATGATGACTTGTCGTCGTAAGGTGTTTCAAGTGGGGCAATCAAACCGGCTCTTAACAAAATAGATCGAGACAGTCTGTAAATACCGACCACAAGCGACAGAGTTGATGCACGACAGGAAGACGGTGACGACGAGGGCACACGCGGACGAGTGCTATCTTCCTTATAGCAAGTTTAATTGAGCGATACCGCACGATCACAATCACATCACTGTATTACCTTTGGAGACTCCAATACGGGGGTATTACATAATGTGTTAATAAAATGCACATTGATAAAGAATACAGGCGATCACGAAACAGTGCGAACAGTTTCTGAAAATGTCGTTTTGCTCGTGATGGCGGCAACTTTGCGAGCGGGCGGCAGTTCCAGTCTTTAGCTGCACGCTATATATAGTATATGTGGAAAGTGCGAGCATGGCGAACTTCGGCTGAACTTCATCCTTATGACTTAAACGGCTTTGCGACTTTGCAAATTCATCGCTTTCAGCAAAATTAGCGCATTATAAACGCCACACTTCGCAGTGACTGTGCAAGCCCGCAGTCTTATTGCCTTAATGCGTTTAGAAAAAGTAGAATTGCTTCGAAATTCAGTCTAATAAAGTCAAATAAAAACGAAACCGCAAGGACGTCTGAAGCCACAATCACGATAGTGAGACAAATCCACCTAACTAACCATGGGATATGTATTCTGCTACGATCACCTTTGCCAAGCCTTGGCCATCAGGCGCGCGCTGATTAGCTGGCTGAGCACGCAGCGCTCAAAAAGCCAATCAGCTCATCCGATTTTGTTCAACCAGCCAATCAGCGCCCATCAGGCGCGCGCTGATCGGCTGGTTGAGCACGTAGTTGAGCACGTATAGTGCTCAAACAGCCAATCAGCTCACCCGATTTTGCTCAACCAGCCAATCAGCGCGCGTCTGATGGCGAAGCCGGGGCCAAGGCGATAGTATCGCCGAAGTGGATCGTCGCGGATCACGTCCTCATCATTTACGTGGCAGCCGAACAATCGCGCAGCTTCAGATTTCGCTCTAGTCAATTTTAGTAGTCAAGATCCACGCTGACAACTTTGTCCAAGAAATAGTTGCTAACGCTGCTGATCATCAGCCCATCTTTATGTCCACTGCAGGACGAAGGCCTCTCCCTGTGACCTCCAATTACCTCTGTCAGTCATTGCGCGAATTTTTCTTACTTCATTTATTTTATTTATTTGTTTCTTCTATCACCTTTTATTCCCTTTACCCCTTTCCCCAGTACAGGGTAGCCAGCAGGTATTTACACTGGCTAACCTGCTTGTCTTTATTTCCCTTTCTTTCTCTCTCTCAGCATTCTATGCCGGTGATCTATAGGGCAGAAACTTGGAGCTTAAAAAAGACCATAAGAAGAACAAGTTAAGGAGCGCACAGATAGCAAAGGAACGAAACATGTTAGGCCTAACGCTGCTGATCATGCCACGATAAAGACAACAACGCTTGCTCGCTCCACCACCAGCGAAAGTTACGTGTATACACGGCTTATTGTCGGCGGTTTCTGTGATTGACGGACAGCGTCGCCAGCGGCACGCTGGCACAGCGGCTGGCTAATGTGATCGTCAGAGGCCCCTCGAAAGTGGTTTGCGTCGGCGTTTCTGACCGGACGCCGGGACGGGACGGCCGCGATTGACAGCACGGGTATTAACGCTTCGCTCGATTGGTCCGTACCGTCAAGTCGACGGACGTTGCCAGCGCCGCCGCTGACGACGACGCTGGCATGTGTGCATTTACGCGCGCCCGCCATTTTTGCCTTGAATACCGGAAGCGAAAGGTTGACCCGGGGGCGCGTAATCAGCCGTTCGCTTCGCTTCCGGAAGCGTCCTTGTTTTGTAGCGTGCGTGCGTGCGTGTGTGTGTGTGTGTGTGTGTGTGTGTGTGTGTGTGTGTGTGTGTGTGTGTGTGTGTGTGTGTGTGTGTGTGTGTGTGTGTGTGTGTGTGTGTGTGTGTGTGTGTGTGTGTGTGTGTGTGTGTGTGTGTGTGTGTGTGTGTGTGTGTGTGTTTTGCGTACGCATGCACGGCCACGATTTCACTACTGCAGAGCTTCTGTGCGTTGATTAGCAAATTTTTTGCACACCGTGTGTCCCAGCTAACGTTAGCCAAGCTGTTAAAAAAAAGAAACGATGTTTACAAAACGCGGTGCAAGATACAATTATAAGAGTTACGGTATTAGGCTGTCAGAGGTCTGACAACCGAACATCGTAGGTATTAATATCGTATCTCTTTTGCATCATGCTTTTTATTTATTTTTTTTATTTGAAGAGCTTGGCTAACGTTAGCTGGGACACCCTACATACGAGTATAAGAAGGAATGCGCGGCGCGTGTTATTATGGTGGACGTGCAGGCTGTCATACTTTACGTGAACGTTTTCGAGAAACCCAAGTACCCTTTGTCGATTACAGTTTTACAGCGACAGCAGTTAAAAGCTGGGAACTGGGTTTGCTACGTACGTATACAGCGCGACCCACTGTTAAAGGGAACAATCTACTGCTCTCACTTTGCTGATGCTCTAATTACTGCAAGTGTTGGCCTGCATTCCCTGCACAGGTGTGCAGAAAGGCGGCACTGCCACCAACCAAAAGTCATCGGCTGCAAAGCTGGGCGCTTGCAAGAGGGGCAAGTTTGCACGCGCTCTTTGTGTACAGTCGATATCAAAAGTCTAAAGACCACGGCATCAACAACTTAAAAAAAAGAAGAAAAAATGTTCTAGCACAGCCGTGCAAACGTGAAATTGTCTTAGTGGATGACGCAGGTCAAACAGGCGCACGTAGGCAGTAAGACACGAGCGCTCGTGTCAACGCTTGTGTCGTTGCATTTCCTTCTTTGTCCCTTGTGTTTGCGCTGAATTTTCGTAACCATGAATCAAACATTCCAACTAGCGCGATTAGCAGTCTTGATGGTTTGTTTGCACAGCTACCGCTGTGGAGGGAAATCACTGCGAAAACAAACAACAGAAAGTCGAGGGCGTATACTCCCCAAGTGGCAAAAGCTTTCGGAGTTCACGGAATCCGAAAATAAGATTTTTTTTTTTTTTTGCCTCAGCCAGCTCATTTGCCCTCGAATCGAAGTGTGCGGTGAAAAAAGTTCCTTGTAGTATCACCACCACCGTCGCTCAGATGACATCGCCGCAAACATGCCTACTTTCTCGCTAACACCGTGCTTGGAAAACGTCTATACCGGTCGGCCTGTAAGTTAGAACAACGTGACATAACAGCGGTCGCAACCGATTTCCTTAACGATGAAATTTAAATTAAATTTGGAGGGTTTCGCGTGCCAAGACCACGATATGATTATGAAGCACTTCGTATAGTGGGGGACTCCGGACTAAGTTTAACCAGCTGGTGTTCCTTAACGTCCACCCAATGCATGCACGGTACACGGGCGCTTTTTCGCATTTCGCCCCCTATCGAAATGCAGCCGCCACGGCCACGGGATTCGGTGCGGCGCCCTCGGGCCTTAGCCGCGCAACGCCAATACCACTACGCCATCACGGCAGGTGAAATTGAAATGGTCAGGACTGCGGTCAGGTTTCTGTTCACTGCAATTTCGAAGCAGAAGGAGTTAAGATGAAAACACACGAAAAGAAAATGTGCGAAAGGCTACCAGAGTCTCACGTGTCCGCGCATATACGAAATCCGAGCGCGACTAGTGTATATACATTGCAGACAAACATGTGTATGTATACCACGACACAGAGCACAACCAAAACGCGAAAACACTCTGTTCTGTATATTTACGCAGATATACTCCCGTGGACAGCGCCTGCAGACCGGTACGTATGCAACACGGCGACAGAGAGAATAAAAAAAATAATAATAAGTAAAGTGGGGAAGTGAAACACGTACTGTCTCCGTGCTAGCTGTCACAGCTGTCACGGCTGTCCACTCAGAATCGACGAGAAAGAAAGAGAGTCTTTACACGCAACAGAAAGCGTACGTGCTCCCGTGTTTGTAAAGATGTGTGACTGGCGGGCTATAGAGGGTCGTTCGGGAATCCCGTCGGCAGGCGTTGTGCAATATTCAGGCTGGCACGCATTTGTTCCGACGTGCACTGCGACGCAATTCGGATTTCTTCCTCGGGCACTCGACTAAGAGCTATAGGTCTCTCATTGTACCGTCATAACGGCGTATTTATAAGTCGACGACACACATCACCTGGGGCGTTCCTCCCGCCGTACCATAAATGGCGCGGGACTGGGTTCTTTATTTGTAATCGAGCGTTTGTTCCGCTGTGTAGGGGGCCGTTTGGTTTTGGCAACCGAGGCGTTCGCATGTGTGACAATCGTCCTGGGTAGTTTGCAACGCTTCTGTCGTGTGCCACGTGTCACCCGTGTTTGACGACACGCCCGGCCTGACCTGACGGATGGGCTTTTGCGCGCGCTTTCTACGAGAGTTCGTTGAACCCTGGGCACGACGCGATGCGTATTGAGCAGCCGTGGGAGATTTCGTCGATCAGTCACTGCAAGTTGGTTACTTGCAGACTTTTTGGCAGGGTCAGTAATTAATTGGTTTTTTACGTTCTGTCGTTTTATTGCTCGTTCGTTCTTTTACTTGATCGTACACCAAATCGCTCGTTCGATCGTTACTTCACTCCTTAACTCCATAATTCATTCATTAGTTCGTTAAACTGTTCGTCCATTTATTAACTTGGGAATTCATTCGTCCATTGATTTGTTATTTGACTTCCTAACCAATTATTCAAATAATTATTCACAGGTCAAAGTGGCGCAGTGGCTGCGGCGTTCTGCTAATGAGCCGAATGTCGTGGGTTTGACTCCCGGGTCCCTGACGGCCGCATCCCGGTGGAGGCTGTTAAAGAACACCAAGTGGTCAAAGTTACCTTCGGAGCGAAATGACTCGCCGCGCCCAAATAAGGAAATGAAGCCGACCGTCGTCACTTGCCAGGTGCTCAGAAGTTAGCGATGTATAAGTAGCTGCAATAAAAATGTTTAACCGGTTAACCACAGTCAGGTGTACAGAGAACAGATTAAACGTAACCTCCACTTGTTACGTTTCACTATCACGTTCACAACCGTTTCGTGGAACATCCTGAAAGGCAGCGTGTTTTACGACTTGTGGAGAGTTCTTGTGAAAAAATGGTTATGAACCACTGATTCACTTCTTAGGTGACGATGTGCCGGCAACGGTGAAGGAAGGTGCGGCACTCGTGGGGCTGTGAAGCGAGCGCCCTTGAACGATCGAGGAAATGAAGTCATCATCACGAAACAGGTTGCGGTAAGTAGCATACCAGAGTCATGCGCGTCATACAGAGTCATGCAGGGCTTGGCTGTTTGTACGGTCGTCCACACTTGTCCGTCTATGGAACCCGAGCGCTGCGCCGAAGAGCAAAGAAATAGTAATTGGCATAACAGCTGCTATAGGTTCAATGCACCGGGCTGAATACTGGGTGGCCTGCGCATATACTGTGGCATCCGCTGTTCGCGAGCATTGTCTCTCAAACCGGCCAGCAGCGCAACGATATCGATTTTTTTGTTGTTAGGGAGGCACTGATTCGCGTTGGAGAATGACGCCTGTGGTCGCAGAATTCACTCAGCACGAAATATGTATTTTATTGCAGTTCGTATTTCTGCAAACACGCTTGCGTCGCCGTGGTCCGGGAGAGTTCCGTATAGGAAGACAGAAAGGTCTCGGTGAGCGAAAGCGCGCGGGGGACGACACCCAAAAACCGCTATGATTTCTGCATCGCTTTTCGCGAATGTAGTTGCCTGTGTTGCTGCCTTCTACCTGCGGGGGTCACCGCTGATGCCCAGATGCAGACCGCGTCACTGATTCGACCATGTGATCTTGCTAGGTCAAATAGGCCATAAGCCGATAAACGAACTATTCTACTCGAATAGCTCTCACTCACGAAATTATGTATCGATTTCGCCTTTCGGGCGAAACTGCCTCACTAGGACCCCTCAATTGGCCTAAGGCTCACCAGAATTCTACTCAGTGTTACGATTGGCATTTAGCACAGTTTTGCCCGGCGGCCGTTCTCGACAAATGATGCTGCACCGAGAGACCTGCAGCGATGAAATGCCATTCATGCCCCTTCGTCTTTGCAAGACCAGGGAGCTGGCGACTACATCGGCGTCACCTGAGACTAATGGACAAGCAATTATGTTTCGTATCTTCGGCTGTTCGACCGCTCAGAGCTGATGGGCGAGACGAATTCTGAGTGATCGGTCTCGTGCGTCGTTGAGGGGCATCGTCGCTCTTTTCCGTCACGGTGTGGACTGTGACAGTCAAACAAAAGAGCTCACTTGAGGCCACGACAACGCCGCCCTTCGTGGAAACGATGTTTACCGCGAAGGCCCATCTCCTGGCCCTGTCATGCTGATCGTCATGGAAAACCAACTAATTCGGGCAAGGGGACCAACATCAAGAATTAGGCTCGTTGGTGTAGCGCATGCGCTACACCTTGCTGTCACTTCCAATGCATCACCTTCGGGCGAAACTGCCAATCCCAGAAAGTGGATGGGAAAACGGCGCCGCCGAAGAGCAAGGTGCGCGTAATGCGAAGATGCGGCTTCGTATCCCACCTGCGGCCAGTTGTTTTTTCGTCCACTTTCATTTCCATGTATTGATCATTTCTTCAATTCAATTGAGAACTACACATAATTTCCCCCATGCTGTCACTGGTGTCATTTGTTGGCTTCTTATAATATGACTGCATATATATATATATATATATATATATATATATATATATATATATATATATATATATATACGAATAAGGGGAAAAGAAATAGGGAGCAAAAATTAAGAAAAATGTCAATCTGTATTTGTAAACTTCGTGCTGTAATCTTAGAACTTGCCAATTTCCAGCAATACTTGTAAAAGGTATCAGGCCCTAAACCATGATTCCGCTTACTAGTCGGCATATTTCAGCTTTCTCTCTTAAGTTAATTTTAATTTCAAGGACTGTCTAAGGACGTCATTTACGCGTGTATTTGAATGAGGCAATCAGAGTTGTTTCCGAGCTAGTGCGTCCACTTAATTTTTTTATCAATGGAGACAGTTGTTTTCATTGATAAGCAGTCGTTTGAATAAAACCGTTGTTTTGAAGACGTGAAATCACTTGGCGTCAGGCAAATACGCGAACCTAATTGGCTGGCGCACCTATACAAACTGCTTTCGATTTGGGCAGCGCACATATAACCTTGCAAGTATTAGGTCGTCACCGACTATGGTCACAACGACAAGCTAACAATGTATCTTCGTCCAGAAATCCAACAGAACGTCAAAATGCTACTTATATATAGCGTCATCGGCGCCTGCTTCCATTCCCTGCAGCTGCGTGTTGCGACTTGCGACCGGCATGCATGCTCTGGTATTGTTAAAATAGCAGGTGAATTATTTACCAGAATCGCTCAACAAAAACACAAGGCGCTGCATCAGTATGACGCGACGTCATCCTTCACATGATTCTGTAAAACTGAACAACGGTTTTAATAAAGCGCAATGCGATCAGTGGTTGATTTTTTTCTTTCTTCTGAGAGTGAGTGTGTATCAAACAATACAAAGCCGGGTACCTGACAAAATCTGCCGCTTCCTCGCTGGACAGGACAGTCCACCACAGATTCCGCCAGAATGCCTTATCCTGCACTAGTCTAAGTGAATAAAAGCAAGGATCGTTGAAAGGCGCATCAATTGCGATAGCATAACGCTTTATCACTGTATCACATCACCTACGCCTGTCGACGCCGTCGGCGTTTTGCCCGCGTTCGCTCAAAATGCGTGCGGCGTTGGTGACTGTTGCCGGAGCCTCTGATATAAATAGGCACTTGGTGCCGCAGCTAAACGTCGCCTCCCTTCCCTCCCTCCCCCACGGCCTCTCGCGCGTCGGAAGAAGGCGCGTTTGCTCTACATATATGGTGACTGTAAAGGAGGAAAGAGACGCCTACTTCTGCAGCCCTTAAGGGAGCACGGCGCAGAACGCGCGTTTGTTCTCCGCCGTGCGTTCACTCCCCGTGAAAGCGCGCGCCCCTCGCGCCCTTTCACTCGCACATACAGCGTTCGGCGCGCGGCGACGATTTCATCTCCATTGACGTCATACGGAACCTCACGGCGACGGCGACGCCGACGGCAGAAATCTGCTTTTGAGTGTCTTTTATTGCTATCGCAATAAAAGCGGTACCAAGGCTTAGCGTTGCATTCGAGATTCTCGCACGGAGCACGCGAGACAACTTATGCGGCCCAGCAGGGACAGCGCCCCGGCAGATACCAGGCGTCTCAGAACGCTGACGCGATAAGGAACGCCGGCATCAGCGTCACGTTGGCGTCGCGCACTTCGATGGTGCGCGAGATAAGACCGACGGAAAACCGTCGCGGTTTTTCGGCGCCCAATGAAAGAATTACATAGACTTAAGGCCAAACTACACGCACGCGTGCCAGCGCACGAAAGCTCGCGCCCACACGCCTTGCGTTTGCCGCGCCGCTCGCGAATAACGGCGGCGGTTTGAACCTACAAGACGCGTGCCAGCGTGTGCTCACTTGGTTCACTATTTTCGCCTTGGTAGACATCGTTTCGTATTTTCGTGAGGCAGCTAGAGCAGCGGTATTTGTCTGGAGAAGTTAATCTGGGCTCGTGCCACGCTTCGACGCGTACGATCACTGTCCTGCACCATCTGCGCATGCGTGAGGCGCGTGAGCGCGAGCTGTCGCGCGCCGGCAAGCGTCCATGTAGTTTGGCCTTTAGCCTGTAGTTTACTGTCCGTTCCGCTATGGGGCTAGGGAGCCTGCATGCAACCCTACTATGGGACCAGTGTGTGCACCACGGTGTGGTACATGCGCACTGCTTTTCAGGAGATTCGCCATAATGTATCTGCTCACAACGCTCACGCCAGCAGCTGAAGCCAGTACGCTCCGATAGAGCCGAATGAGCGGAGCGGGACGGTGCGTCTACTTGGCTTCGTCGTTTTAACGCGACAGCATTAAGGGCGCCGTCACAGACAGACAGACAGACCGAAAGATGAACTTTATTTGCGTTCTGGGAAGAGGGTCCCTAGGAACCCGCCGAGGGCATCGCCCGCGTAGGGGCCGGGAACCAAAGGTTCCCGATCGCTTCACAGGCTCCCTGGACCGCCCGGAGTTGGTGCGCGAGGTCTGAGCTTGCGATGCAGTGGAAGAAGTCCATCTCGTTGACGTGATGCTTCCTCGTGGAGACGCGTAAGCGGGGGCACCGCCACATCAAATAAGGAAAGGTTGCGAGTTGATTACATGCCAAGCAGTTAGGTGAAATGTCCGTGTACATGGCCATGGTGGCCGGCGACGGGAAGGATTCAGTCTGGAGGAGTCGGAGAGCTATCTCCTGCCTCCTAGTTAATTCTCTATGCGGATCCGTGAAGGATTTCCTGTCTAGTCTGTAATGCGAAGTTATCTCGTGAAAGGTAGTCAACCGTGTCGCAGAAAATTCGGCGTCGGCGTAAGCATCGGCGTCCGCGGCATCCGTGGAGGAGAAATTCATCCCGACCGCGTGGCGCAAGGGGTTAGTGAACAAAAATTGAATTTCTCAAAGTAAAATCCGTCAGGAAAATCGTAAAGTACGACTTATCCACAACCTACAGGCGTGATAGCGTCGGATTGTAATTTGAATATACGAGAAAAAAAAGCCTGATAAGCAGCCAGGGATCTTTGAATGCTACCGCGTTCCACTCTTAAAGGCGAAGCTTAGGCGTCTTCCAATTCTGATGGTGCGCGGCTCAACCAAGCACCGCTCACGCAATAATTTTTGCCACAGGGCATAGAGTTTCTCACTATGCCACCTAGAGGGTAAACTGGCGCCACCGTCTATGCGAGTTTCTTAAAGGGCGCCGTGCCCTCATGGGAATGACGGGATATGTGTCTGCGAGGCTTGTGTTGGCTGGTGTTGAACGAGGCTTCGTCTAAAACGTGGATATGGCTACACAAATAATGCGTTCTTAAAGTAAAATCTGCATAAAAGGCTCTCATTCACCCATATTACATCTCTCAATAAAGTTTACTCACCTACAATGCAGAATCAAGCGAGGAAAAGCAAGAACAGACGACAAGTTGTTCCAAAGCGAGCGATAGTCTTGTCGTCTGCCCTCCAACTTTAGCGGCCAGCTGATACTTTTTACGTTTCATATAATTGTGCATCAAATAGTAAGTCCTCAAAAATTAAACAAAACATGTTTTTGTGTAGTAGCAAAGCTAAAGCAGTTTTTTTACGTGCTGTTTTAGCAGG